>NC_058132.1:383855260-383868078 GCF_016433145.1 Gracilinanus agilis | reverse complement strand
CCTTTCACAAAATATTTCTTTGTAGCATGCGATGTTCGATAGCATTTTACCCACATTAGAACTTCCTTCAAAATTGGAGTCAATACTCTCAAACTCTGCTGCTGCTTAATTAAATTTATGTGAGGGAATAAGAAGGTTTGAGAAGAGGTAGAGAGATGGGTAACTCTTATTTTTCATTTTAGAATCAAGACTAAGTATTGGTTCTAAGGCAAAAGAAAGGTAAGATCTAGGCAAGGGGATCGACATGATCTAACTTGTGATTTAGGATTTTCATTTTGACAACTATTTGGAGTATGGATCAAAGATGGGGAAACTAAAGAGAAGACAGTCTATTGAGAGACTGTTAATTGTTCAAGTTAAGAGGATCTGAACTGAAGTGAACTCCAAAAGAATATGAACTTAAGTGGTATCCCCACAATTTAGTGAAGAGAGGACAGAGGGGGAAAATGTTGTGGAGTTAGAAAAGACAAATTTGGTAACTGGAAATCAGCAGTGAAGGAGACTGAATAAATGAGAATAATTCCAAAGACTAAGGCTGTTAGTATTCTTGTCAGAACTGAGGAAGTCAGAAAGGAGGGATAGATTTTGGAATTCTGTTTTGGGCATGTTAGTTTGAGATGCCTATGGGGTATCCAGTTAGAAATATCTAATGGGAAGTTACTGTTGTAGAATGGCAACTTAGGAGACAGACTAGGACAGTGATGGCGAACCTGTGGCACAGGTGCCAAAAAATGACACACAGAGAGCTTTCTGTGGGCACTCAGCCACCCCACTCCACTCACCCCCCACCCCCAGGGTTTGTTACTAGAAAGGCAGAGGGACTGGGGGAGCTGTTCCCCAACCCCTCTCCATGATGTTTCACATGCCCTGCCCCTCTGCCCACCATCCAATGGGAGTACATGAAAGTTGATGATCACCAAGAAAGTACAGAGGAAGAAGAGGGCCCAAGACAGAACCTTTGGGTATACTTTTCCTTTATGTTGCTAAGGAAAATTCTAGAATAATCTTTAATAAATACCTGGGTTTGGATGGGTTGAAAAAGCACTGATATAGGATTCAGAATGTCTGATTAATAGCCCTAGTCTGAGCATTAGATAGTTGAGCAAACCATTTTATGATAAAAAATATCTACTGTATCAAACTCAAGGGAATGTGATGCAGAAAACTGCTTTTAAAGATGAACCAATTTTGTATCCAACATCATGCTAAGGTATTTTTGAAGTGATAAGAAACATAAGATCCCTTGCCCTTCAGAAACTTATGATTTTATTGGGAAAGGTAAGAGGGACATAAATGAATTAAAAATAAGAGTGTACAATAAAATTCCCTGTTAGAAAGAAATTGTGTAAGGAGCAGCTAGGTATGTAAAAGTGAAATTTGGGGAATGCCATTCTAAAAGTGTATATATTTCTATGGACAAGGGAAATGTATCAAAACTACATTTCCCGTGATCCAACATGGTCCAACTGGTTTCCGTTTCCAATGTCTTGACGCAGGGGAGAGCTTAAATCTCCTGGGTTAGGAGGGAGTGGTCTCTTTTGCGAGTAGGCGCATCCAGGAAACAGGAGACAGTAATGGAGGCAGCAGTTTTGAATGCTTACAAGTGCGTGGTCTGATAACTTTATCTATCAACATGGCTTTAATTAAAATACTAATATATATTATTATACAAGCCTTTATCATTTTTAATATTTATAATTTGGCGAACCAGAAGGTCGAAATTCGAACTCTAAATCTTCCAGATAGACTAACGATAGCCATGCCTGCTTTTTGGCCGTCTGGCTCAGCTCTTTTGAGCACTTTTTTAAAAAAGGAAAGTGACTTTCCTTGCCATGCTTTTGCTGAAAGCAAGAGCACGTTTTTGCTTCCGGCGGAACTCAGCCAGCCAGTCCAGCCCAAACCACCTTGGGAGGGAGGTCAGGCCAGTTGATTCGGGCTTTTGGCTTTAAACTAAAATCCTGGAGCCCAGCCAGACTGTCTCTGCCACTGATCTCCATTCTTGACTCGCTGATGCTGCTGATGCTGCCGATCCTGCTGATGCTGGATCCACTCCAGAACCTGAGATTTCGGTGAAGGAACCCAGTCCTGACTTGCCGAGATCTCGACCTCCAGAGACTGCTTCCGCTCTGCCGCTAACGTTTGGGTATATTCCCCTTCCTCTCTACTTTCTTATAGGAGACATTCTAGCCTTCCACGTGTTTCTCTAAAGACCTAACTTAGCCACCCACACAAGCTCTACATGTGGGATTTTCTACAATGACCCGACACCACGTGGACCTAGCAACTAGCGTTTACCCTTAATGGGGCCGAATGGCCTATTCAGACTTGCTTGTGATTAAAAACTGAACTCAGGGGAGAAATATTCACCCCCATAACTGCTCAGAACTTTGAACTTGGAAAAAAAACCCTTAAACTCAGCAGAACTCAATCAAAAGAACCTGAAATTGAAACCAGGGGTGAACTTTTAAAACCTCGGAACTGAATGAGCTTTATTTCTGTTTTAAAAAGACTGTATCTTACTGTATATTGTTAATTAGTTTTGTTAATTAATCTTGCTTATTTCGTTGATTTTCCTGTTGCACTGAATAATTTTACGCTAATGAAGTTTCTGCTTATGATGTTATTATATTTACTAATTTACTTAAAGCTTACTATATCAGAAACAATGCGGTTATATGTACCACCTATGATCATCTTATAGAGCACATGTCTTTTAAAAATTTATTCTGTCTTGGTAATTGTAAAGAACCTTGAAAGTTTCCATGCTTTAAATATTACCTTGTAATTTTACAAGAGATCTTTTTTAACTTTTACTTTAAATCCTTAAGAATTGTTGTCTTAAAGGATAAAGCTTTTATATATTTTATTATAAGAGATATTATTGCCTTAAATGGGTAGAAGCATTCCTATCCAGGATTTTTTTTAAAATACAGAGAGTCAAGGAGCTCCTGTATATTCTTTGCTATGGAAGCAATAACAGCATTTGCCAAGGATTAAAAGTTGTAACAAGTATATGATTTTGAACATCATTGTTTATTGTTTTAAAATGTGCTATTGGAAATAATGGTACTCTATTTGAATGTGCACTGTGAATCTGCTTTTTGTAAGATCCATTTACACTCACAAAATGAAAGTCTCATTTTTGGGTAACATAACCCTTCTAATTCTAAGCTATATATATATATTTTTTTGATTTTTAAAACATTTTTCTAATGAGAGCAATTGATTTTTCCTTTTTCTCATCTTGTACTGGAAGTACATATATAATCATTATTTATCTTTTTTCTGATTCTACAGCAAATACCTGAGCCTATAGGACTGTGATTTAAATGCCTCTCTGATTCCAGAAGGGAATATGAAAGCCATTAATAGTGCTAAAGAAAGCACATGGTCAGAGACTTGACTGACTAAGATCTGCAAAATAGCAGCTCTATGCCAATACTTTAAAGCTTGAAAATTGGGGTTTGAGTCCTGGAGTCCCAGTCTTTTCTAAAACTTTAGAGGACGTGGGTCCCCTCGACTTAGATTCCTAGAAAGCACCTAAGATTGGTTATTTTATTTGGCTCACTTCCCTAAAAAGCTGATGATAAGTCAGATCAGAGAGAGACATTTTCCTTAAGTCTTGGCCCTGAATGGGTAATTGCACACTGCTGAATTCACTTTAATTAGGCCTTCATCAAAAGGTCTAAGTTTATTTTCCCCAGATTTTTTTGCACATTTTACATTTCATTTCACAAGTTAATTTTTCATCTTTTTTCTTGAATTTTATTCTTTGTATTTTGCCATCCTTAGCTGACCTGAGGTACCTTTTTTATAGAAAAAAGGTGTGTTTAAGATTTACCTCACGGGGATATCTGTTAAGTTTTTTAAAATTCAATAATGTAAAAAATATATGTATATTTAACTCTTTTAGGAGTAATTTCACAGGGAATTAAATTTTATGAATCTTAGAAGAAAATGTATGTTTTGTAATCTACAATGTAAAGTTTAAATTCTTTTGAGAATAATTTCAGAATAAGGATCTTGCCATCTCCCCAAAATTCCAGACGATGAACTTGTTTGGTGAGGACACATGAAGATGTCTGAAAAGCCTTCACTGTACCATGAAGACCAAACTTTGAACTTTGGGGTTTAGTTGATTGAACTATGGGGAGTTGAAATTGAGTTGTATGTATTGTTTTAATTGTACACTGTTGTGCCAGTGGGGGACAGCCCCAAATTGGTTTTTGTCAATGCGTCTAATTTAACCATTTGTTCATCTATTTCTTTTATCCTCAATTTCCTGAAAAATTTAGAAGCTGTTATTTTTACAGGTCCAGCGAAGAAAAAAGGACTAACCTTTTTTTTTTTGCTGGACCTCACGGGGAATTGTAAAAGTGAAATTTGGGGAATGCCATTCTAAAAGTGTACATATTTCTATGGACAAGGGAAATGTATCAAAACTACATTTCCCGTGATCCAACATGGTCCAACTGGTTTCCATTTCCAACGTCTTGACGCAGGGGAGAGCTTAAATCTCCTGGGTTAGGAGGGAGTGGTCTCTTTTGAGAGTAGGCGCGTCCAGGAAACAGGAGACAATAATGGAGGCGGCAGTTTTGAATGCTTACAAGTGCGTGGTCTGATAACTTTATCTATCAACATGGCTTTAATTAAAATACTAATTTATATTATTATAGCAGCCTTTATCATTTTTCATATTTATAATATATATACACATACGTATGTATAAATATATATAAAACAAGAAGTAAAAATAAGATAATATTAAGAGAAATGAAAAAACAGACAAAATGGAGTAAATTAATATTTCATAAAGAAGCACATGGGGCGAACATGGAAGAAGATCAATACAATGGAAGGGTAAAGAGTTTGGAGAAAGGAAATATGTAATTCTTAAGTGCATTGGAATTAACGTAAAGAGTAAAGACCAATCAGAGCCATTGGGGAAGAGAATTGATTTATACCCTATAGAAAAGTAGAAGGGTAACAAATGGACTGGTGGGGAGGGAAGCATTACTAGGGAGAGAGAGGGCATGGGGTGGGCATAGCTTAAGAAAACCGATATAACAATAAGAGGGGAATAAGAAGGGACAGGGAGAAAGGGATGTATAATAAGGGAGGGGATTAGGGAAACTGATTAAAAACAAAAAATTGGTATAGAAGGAAATAGTGAAAGAAGAAAGGGCAGGACAAGGAGAGGGAATCAAAATTTCTGGGAATACATAATTGATAATTATAACTCTGAATGTGAATTCACCCATAAAATAGAAGCAAATAGCAAAGTGGATTAGAAACCAAAATCCTGCCATATGTTGTCTACAAGAAACATACATGAGACAGGTAGACATTCAGAGAGTAAAAATAAAAGGCTAGAGAAAAATATTTTGGGCTTCAACTGGGAAAAAGAAGTTGCAATCATGATTTCTGACAAAGTCAAAGTAAAAATAGATCTGGTTAAAAGAAATAGGGAAGAGAATTACATCCTGAAAAAAGGCAGTTTAAACAATGAAGAAATAGCAGTACTCAACATATATGCATCAAGTGGTACAGCATCTACATTTCTAAATGAGAAACTGTCAGAGCTCAAGGAGGGAATAGGTAATAAAACTATACTAGTAGGAGACTTGAATCTTCCCCTATCATATCTAGATAAATCAAACCAAAAAATAAATAATCAAATAGATAAGGGAGGTGAATGAAATCCTCAAAAAATTAGAGTTAATAGATATATGGAGAAAAATAAATAGGGACAAAAAGGAATACATCTAATTTTCAGAGCCACATGGAACATTCACAAAAATTGACCATGTACCTGGACATAGAAATATGGCAAACAAATGCAAAACAGCAGAAATAATAAATGCAAACTTATCAGATCATAATGCAATAAAATTATTCATTAGCAAGGATACATGGAGAGGCAAACCAAAAACTAATAGGAAATTAAATAATGTGATTCTCCAAAATTAAAGAACAAATTATAGAAACAATTAATAATTTCATTGATGGCAATGACAACAATGATACTTCTTACCAAAACCTATGGGATGGAGCCAAAGCAATACTAAGGGGGAAATTTATATCATTGAGTTTATATATTAACAAATTAGGGAGGACTGAGGTCAATGAATTGGGCATGCAACTTAAAAAAGTAGAAAATGAACAAATTAAAAATCCCCAGATGAAAACAAAATTAGAAATACTAAAAAACGAAGGAAAAATTAATAAAATTGAAAATAAAAGAACTATTGAATTAATGAATAAGATTAGAAGCTGTTATTTTGATAAAAAATATAAAATAGACAAAGTACTGATAAATCTAATAAAAAAAGGAAAGAAAGAGACCAAATTAACAGTATCAAAGATGAAAAGGGAGACCTCACCTCTAATGAAGGGGAAATTAAGGCAATGATTAAAAATTATTTTGCCCAATTATATGGCAATAAATATAGCAACCTAGGCAATATGGATGAGTATTTACAAAAATATAAATTGCCTACATTAACAGCAGAAGAAATAGAATATTTAAATAATCCAATATCAGAAAAATAAATTGAACAAGCCATCAAAGAACTCCCTAAGAAAAAATCACCAGGGCCTGATGGATTCACAAGTGAATTCTATCAAACATTCAAAGAACAAATAATCCCATAATAAACAAAGGAGTCCTACCAAATTCCTTTTATGACACTAATATGGTACTGATTTCAAAGCCAGGCTGACCAAAAACAGAGAAAGAAAATTATAGAGCAATATCCCTAATGAACATAGATGCAAAAATCTGAAATAGAATACTAGCAAAAAGACTCCAGCAAGTGATCATTATCCACCATGATCAGGTGGGATTTATATCAGGAATGCCAGGATGATTCAACATTAGGAAAACCATCCATATAATTGACCATATCAACAAGCTAATAAACAAAAATCACATGGTTATCTCAATAGAAGGTGAAAAAACCTTTGACAAAATACAAATTGCTAACAAATACTCATTTCTATTTAAAACACTAGAAAGTATAGGAATAGAAGGACCTTTCCTAACAATAATAAACAATATATATTATATATAAACCATGAACAAGCATCATATGCAATGGGGATAAATTAGAAGCTTTCCCAATAAGATCAGGAGAGAAAGAAATTTGCCCATTGTAACCTCTATTACTTAACATTGTACTAGAAATACTACCAGTAGCAATTAGAAAAGAAAAAGAAATTGAAGGTATTAAAATAGGCAACAAGGAGACCAAGCTATCACTCTTTGCAGATGATATGATGGTCTACTTAAAAAATCCTAGAGAATAAACTAAAAAGCTAGTAGAAATAATCAACAACTTTAGCAAAGTGGCAAGTTACAAAATAAATGCACATAAATTATCAGCATTTCTATATATTTCCAACACATCTCAGCAGCAAGACATAGAAAGAGAAATACCATTCAAAGTCACCTGAGACCAATGATGGGCAAACTATATGATCTTGTGGGCTAGATATGGGCACCCTGAAATGTTCTAATTGGCCTGCCAACATTATTCCTAATCTCACAAATACAAATAGTAGGATACAATACAATGAAACTTCGAAAGAGTTGCCTTAGAAATAGGCTCACAGATGAGCATTTCCTTTCCTTTGGCCCCCTCTTTAAAAAGTTTGCATTTCTATATATTTTCAATACATTGCAGCAGCAAGAGTTAGAAAGAGAAATACCATTTAAAATTACCTGAGACAATATAAAATACTTAGGAATCTATCTACCAAAACAAACACAGGAATTATACAAACACAACTACAAAACACTTGCCAAAAAATTAAAACTAGATCTAAACAATTGGAAAAAAATTGGAAAAAATTGGAAAGAATAAAAAATCAAGAATATCAACGGAAATAATAAAAAAATGTGACGGAAGGTGGCCTAGCAGTACCAGATATTAAACTATACTATAAAGCAGCAGTCTTTAAAATAATATGGTACTGGCTGAGACAGAAATGTCGATCAGTGGAATAGACTTGCGGTAAGTGATATTAGTAGGATAGTCTATGATAAACCAAAAGAGCCCAAATTTTGGGACAAAAATCCACTATTTAACAAATCTGTTGGGAAAATTGGAAAACAATATGGAAGAGATTAGGTTTACATCAATATCTCACACCCTACACTAAGATAAATTCAGAATGGGTGAAGGACTTGAATATAAAGAAGGAAACTATAAGTAAATTAGCGGAACACAGAATAGTATACTTGTCAGATCTCTGGGAAAGGAAAGATTTTAAAACCAAGCAAGAGTTAGAAAAAAAATTACAAAATGTAAAATAAATAATTTTGATTACTTTAATTTAAAATTTTTTTGTACAGACAAAAACAATACAACCAAAAATCAGAAGGGAAACAACAAACTGGGGAAAAATATTTATAACAAAAACTCTGACAGAGGTCTAATTACTCAAATATACAAGGAGCTAAATCAGTTGTATAAAAAAATCAGGTCATTCCCCAATTGATAAATGGGCAAGGGATATTAATAGGCAATTTTCAGATAATGAAATAAAAAATATCAATAAGCACATGAGAAAGTGTTCTAAATCTTTAATAAATAGAGAAATGTAAATCAAAACAACTCTGAGGTACCACCTTACACCTAACAGATAGGCTAAAATAACAGCAGGGGAGAGTAATAAATATTGGAGGGATGTGGAAAAATTGGGATATTATTGCATTGCTGGTGGAGTTGTGAACTAATCCAACCATTCTGCATGGTAATTTGAACTACTCCCAAAGAGGGCTAAAAGACTGCCTGCCCTTTGATCCAGCCATACCATTGCTGGGTTTGTACCCCAAAGAAATCATAGGGAAAAAGACTTGTACAAAAATATTTATAGCTGCACTCTGTGGTGGCAAAAAATTGGAAAATGAGAGAATGCCCTTCACTTGGGGAATGGCTGAACAAATTGTGGTATCTATTGTTGATGAAATACTATTGTGCTCAAAGGAATAAAGAACTGGAGGAATTCCATGTGAACTGGAATGACCTCCAAGAACTGATGCGGAGTGAAAAGAGCAGAACCAGGAGAACATTATACAAAGAGACTGATACACTGTGGTAAAATCAAATGTAATGGACTCCTCTACTAGCAGCAATGCAATGATAAAGGACAATTCTGAGGGACTTGTGGAAAAGAACACTATCCACATTCAGAGGAAGAAGTACAGGAGTGGAAACACAGAAGAAATAAAACTGCTTGAACACATGGGTTGATGCGGACATGATTTGGTATGTAGACTCTAAACAGCCATTCCAGTGCAACTATCAATTAATATTGAAATAGGTCTTGATCTATGACATATGTTAAAATCAGTGGAAATGCGGGTTAGCTGGGGAGGGAAAGGAAAAGAGGGGAGAATAAGAGCACGAATCATGTAACCATGGAAAAATTTTCTGAAAAAAAAAAAGAATGCATCAAATTCCTCAGTTTATTTAATGTACTTTTTTTTTCTCAAAAGTTATACTCAGTACTGCTGTTTACCTAAACATTTTGGCTTGTAATCCTAGCTCCTTTGTATTCCAAAATATGCTGTTTTGAACCATCCACCCTTTTAAAGTAGAAACTCCTACATCTTCTATTAGCCTGACTGTGACTCCATGATGATTTAGTTGTTTCTTTCTGGCTGCTTGCCATGTTTACTCCTTAAACTGGGAAATAAGGAATTTGGCTATTATATTACTGGGAGTTTTCATTTTGATATCTCTTTCAGAAAGTGATAAGTAAATTTCTTTTATTTTCTATTTTATCCTCTGGTTCTGATGTATTAAAGCAGTTTTCCTTGATAATTAATTGAAATATGTCAAGGGTCTTTTTTTAACATGGCTTTTAGGTTGCCCAAGAAGTGTTTTATCATCCCTTATTAATCTTTTATATGTCAAATGTGTTGTGTGATTTGGATTTATTGTTTCCTATTATCTCATGTGTTCATTAACATTTATTTGCCCAATTCTAATTAATAAGGAATTATTTTCCTCAACAGCTTTTGTACTTCCTTTTTCTCTTGGCTAATTCTATTTTGAAAGGAGTTCTATTTTTCACTTAATTTCTGTACATTTTCCCATTTGTCCGATTCTGTTTTTTAAGTTCTCGTAAGTGGATTTTCAACTTTTTAAATTCTCTTCAGTGGATTTTTTATGCCTTATTTTATCATTTGGCCTATTCTGTTTTATAAAATAATATTTTCTTGAGTATTTTTTGCTTTCTGCTATACCTCTTTTATTTAGTTTTTAAAAGCTATTTTAGGTTCTTGAAGGGCCCAAAATTCTAATTTTTTAATTTGAGGCTTTTAACCTAGATGTTTTAAATCATCTGCCTTTGGAATTTTGTTTGGAGTTTCCTTGCCACCATAATAAGAATCTGTGGTCAGATTTTTTCTCGTATTTGCTCACTTTTCTAGCCTCTGTCTTGAGGATGAAGGAAGCATTACCTCAAGATTCCTGTTTTTCATGCTACTTTTTTCATGACTAGTTCTAAAGGATCTGTAAGTTTTTAGTTCTTCCAAATCAGTATGATAAAAGGACATGTGTGGTAACCTCTGAGTTCTGGTGTGTGGCAACCACAAACCATCTTTTTGACCCTGAAACTCTGTGTAGCGTTTTTAGTCTTGCTAGTGCTCCTCCTTACTTTTCAACTTCAACCCTAAACCACATATAGTCATCGCAATGAGTGTGCTGCACCGAGTATCAGTAAAGGGTTGCCTGTAATCTGTCTGAACAATAGTCCAATCTTCTTATCTTCCATAGAATGAGAACTCCAAAAGATGTCACTACTTCTACAGATTCAGTGGCCCCCAAGAGCTACAAGTGGCTGAATGTGGCATGGTCTGTGCTGTTGTGTCCTGCACTGAACTGAGTTTCACTTTTTCTACTCTAGTAGACAGACCTTTCCTACTGACCTTCTTATTTGTCTTGGAGTGGGAAAATTATTTCACCCTTTTCTTTTTAGTTCTGCCACTTCACATTTTCTTTTGAGGCTTTATTTTGAGGTTGTTTGAAAAAAATTGGGAAGTCAAGAAAGATCTTGCCTTTACTTTGCATCTTGATTCTTTCCATCTCTCTTTTTCTTTTCCTAATTCCTCAGTATCTACTAAAAAGCATCATTGAATAGATATGGTAAAGAACTTTGAATCAAGAGATAGCTGGATTTGTATGTCATATTTTAGTTGCTAAATGACGTAAATATTAGTAATAATTTAAATTCTGAGTCTCAGTTTTACCACCTGAAAATCAGAAATAATAATGGTACCTATCTTAAGTTTGTTGAAAGGTTTCAATGATGCCATGTATTTGCTGTTGATACTCTGAACACATCACTATTTTATTTACTTTTGGGAATGCATTTATTGTCATGACATGTATAATGTGTATAATTGAGTATATATAATCTTGTATGTATGTGTGCATATATATGTGCATATATATACATGTATATGCCTATAGATATATGGATTTATTTGTATGATTGTGAATGTGAACTACATGCATGTCAATACACATCTATTTATATATACGGTATGTGTTAATTTATACCATGTGTGTACATATGCATACACATGTGGGCTTGCATGTGTGTGTAATTGAGTATTGTGTATATATAAATCAAAGGTTTAGTACCACTATTCTATATAAGATGCCTGAGTGTATTTAAAAAGCAGATATAGATCCTATATATTTGTGCCCATTTAAGACAGAAATTTTTCCAAAAAAGGAGAGAGAAAACATAATTCAGGTTTTTCTCACATTTTTTAAACCCTTACTTTTTTTTGTGTCTAATTCTTTTTTTTAACATTTATTAATATTCATTTTTAACATGGTTACATGATTCATGCTCCTACTTTCCCCTTCAAACCCCCCCCCCCCGCACCTCCACCCCCAACCTTGGCCGATGCGCATTTCCACTAGTTTTGTCATGTGTCTTTGATCAAGACCAATTTCCAAATTGTTGGTAGTTGCATTGGTGTGGTAGTTTCGAGTCTATACCCTCAATCATGTCCACCCCGACCCATGCGTTCAAGCAGTTGTTTTTCTTATATGTTTCCTCTCCTGCAGTCCTTCCTCTGAATGTGGGTAGCGTCTTTACCATAAATCCCTCAGAATTGTCCTGGGTCATTGTATTGCTGCTGGTACAGAGGTCCATTACATTCAATTTCACCACAGTATATCAGTCTCTGTGTATAGAGTTCTTCGGGGTCTGCTCCTTTCGCTCTGCATCAGTTCCCGGAGGTCTCTCCAGTTCACCTGGAACTTCTCCAGTTTATTATTCCTTTTAGCACAATAGTATTCCATCACCTGCATATACCACAGTTTGTTCAGCCATTCCCCAATTGAAGGACATACCCTCATTTCCAATTTGTTGCCACCACAAAAAGCTCAGCTATGAATATTTTCATACAAGTCTGTTTATCTATGATCTCTTTGGGGTACAAACCCAGCAATGGTATGACTGGATCAAAGGGCAGGCATTCTTTTATAGCCCTTTGAGCGTGATTCCAAATTGCCAGCCAGAATGGCTGGATCAGTTCACAACTCCACCAGCAATGCATTAATGTCCCAATTTTGCCACATCCCCTCCAACATTCATTACTCTCCCCTTCTTTCATTTTAGCCAATCTGCTAGGTGTGAGGTGATACCTCAGAGTTGTTTTGATTTGCATTTCTCTAATTATTAGAGATTTGGAACACTTTCTCATGTGCTTATTGATACTTTTGATTTCTTTACCTGAAAATTGCCTATTCATGTCTCTTGCCCATTTATCAATTGGGGAATGGCTTGAT
>NC_058132.1:383810041-383850267 GCF_016433145.1 Gracilinanus agilis | reverse complement strand
GCTGTGCCCTGTTGTGGGGTTCCTCCGTTCGTCTGGACTTGTTTTTATGTCCCCTTGAGGAGTTTTGTGTGTTTTGGTCAGGAGAGGTTAAGAGCTGCTTCTTACTCTGCCGCCATCTTAACCCGGAAGTCTAAACCCTTACTTTTTATCTTTGAATCAGTAATGTGTATTGGTTCTAAGGAAGAAGAGCAGTAAGGGCTAGACAATGGGGGTTAAGTGACTTGCCCAGGGCCACACAGCTAGGAAATGTCTGAAACCAGATTTGAACTTAGCACCTCCAGTCTCTAAGCTTGGATCTCAATCCACTGAGCCACCTAGCTGTCCCCTCTTTTCCCACATTAATATCAATAAAATTCTGGGCCATAAAAATATGCGTATTTTTTGATCCAAAAAGGTCCACTAGGTCTACATCTCAAGGAGATTAAAAATAGAGGAAAAGAAGATACATGTAAAAATATGTATAGCAACTCTTCTTGTGGTTTCAAAAACTAGAAACTAAAGAGATGTCCATTATTCGTGAAATGTCTGAACAAGTTGTGGTATATTCTTTCAATGTAATTCATTTGTGCTATCTACAATGACAAATTAGGTGATCACAAAAACAAACCTGGAAATATGTTTATGAAGTGATGGAAAATGAAGTGAGAATAACCAGGAGAATATTGTAAACAGCAACAATAATGATGTATGATGATGAGCTAACTATGAGTGAATTAAGTATCATCAACAAGGGTTCAGGACAACTTAAAGTCTCATGACTGCGTGCAGTAATTGTTTAGGGAATATAGATGATGGATGCCCTGGTGGTAATACACAGGAGTCATAGTGCCACAGTGGCATCCTGGAATATTGGACTCTTGGGTTCCCTGTCAGGGTGGGTGTGCTGATGGCAGACATGGCCAAGGGGATGGAGGAACCAAGAAAAATTGTAAAATTGTGCATGAAGGCTGATCTCTCTCTTAACTGCCATTCCTGCCATGGGGCTAGCACTTTTTTTCTCTCCAAAGCATCCTTATATCATTAGATGTTCTCTAGAAAGTGGTAGCAGTAGCATCCATCTAGCAAAATGAAATATCAGTTCTAATAAAGTTTTTCTAGTTCTCTCTCCTTTCTCTCTTCTTTCTCCCTCTTTACTGGTGATTGAATCTTCATATCAATTTTATTTGTAGCTTGATAAAAAATGGATAACCGCCACCAAAGAAGAAACAGACAGGGTCTGGAAGCAAACTGAAACATACCATTCTTTATTTCCTCCATATATTTTTGTCTAGTGTACACAGTATGACTCTTCTTTCATACCATCATGTACATTTAGATATGTATTATATGAAACCATCTGTACAACATTTATCATATCATCTATGGAGATGGTGAAGGGAAAGGAGAGATGGAATATGAATTGCAAGATATTAAAAAACGAATATTAAGAAATTTTATTGAGATAATCTGGGGAAATAAAATATATTTTAATTATGCATTCTTGTGTAAAATAATGAAAATATGTGATACTTTTTGTATAATTCTGAATACCACCATAATCTTCCTGTAGAGAAAGCACCATATTTCTTCATATCAATTTGTTTTCTTTATATATACATATGCCACACATATCTTACAAAAATATATATAGAGAGATACATGAAAGATGAAGAAATATAGTGCTTTCTTTCTCTTTCTCTATTTCTCCCTCTCATTCTTTCTCTGCATGCACACACAAACACACAAAATCCTTTCTGTGAAAATATAAAAAAATAATTATAATGTATTTTTTTACATTTAAATTGTGAAGTTCAAGGCAAAGTAAATCAAAGTTCATTAAAGTGTTTAATTCTAAAATTTTCTTTTACCTTAAATGTGTTTGCTTTTCTCTTAAGTCTGTTCTCCATGATAACCTACTTATTGATTGTAATATTTTTGAATAATCATGCTCCACATTTAATTAACTCTAGAGAGCCACATTCTCCCACATATTTCCACTAGAAGGGATATACCTTATATTTACTGTAAAGGATACTTCATACAAATATAAAGGATTTTTTACTTAGAAGAATCTTGTTGTTTTTGATTGAATAAGAACTAAGACTGGAAGTCTCAGAGATTTTGAATTAATATAAAGAAGCATTTTCTATAATTTAGAGTGATTGAATAAGGGAAGAAAATGCATACATGTGTATCTATATACACATACATACAACCACATATATGTTTGAAACAAGCAAAACTGAGTTATCTGGATGACTCAGGAATACTTGAATTCAATACATGACTCAATCACTAGTTGTGTGATCCTGAGCAAGTCATTTAACCTCTATTTGCCTTAATACACTCTAGAAGGAAATGGCAAGTCACTTTCTGATTTTCCAAGAAAACCCTAAATGGAGTCATAAAGTGTCAGACATGACTGAAGGACTGAACAAAAATTAAAGCTATCCAACAGTGCAGGTTGTCTTTGGTAGTATTATGTACACTCAGTCTATTCTTACTCCACATTTCCACTCTCTGGAGATATCCATATTAAAGGTGAACAACTATTTGCCAATCAATTGATCAGATACTCAGCAGGCAATTTTTAAACATCTATTTTGTGCCAAACATCATTCTAGATAATGCGGATATAAAGAAACAAATGAAAGTCCTTGACCTCAAGAAATTGAAATTCTTTGGAAAACATGTACATGAAAAAGTATATATAATAATCAAACTTATACAGGTAATTTTAATGGGAGTCAAAAGTTGCCCAAAGATAAATTCTTCATGCATAAAGTGACATTTCAGCCAAAATTTGAATAAACTAAACATTCTAAGAGGTAAAGTGAGAACATAGAAATTACAAAGATGAACCTTTGTAAAGGCAAGATTTAAGGGTTTGGTATTTCATGTGAGGAACAACAAGGTCTGTTTGCTGGTATTGTAGGAAAGTATTATGTAGGAAGGCTAGGAAAATGGGTTAGAATGAGGCTATAATAGTCCTTAGGAGCCAGAGTAGTTTTGGGGGACAAGGGGTTGGAGATTTTTTTTAATTTATTTTTTTTTCCAATTACATATAATAACAAATTTCCACATGAGTTTTCCAAAGTTATATGATCCAAATTGCCTCTCTGAGTCTTCCTGGAGACAAGTCAGAATACTTTGTAATGAACACTATAGGTAATAGGGAGCCACTGATAAAGATTTTTTAGCATTATCATGTGGGCAGTTGGCCGGAAAGAGGAAAGACAGGTAGGGAAGAATGTTGGATATATAGCAGAGTGGATTTTTGTTGAAGTACAAATTGATTGATTGGACAGGACAGTTTCTGGACTCCCTTTCTCTTCTGATTTTTGGAAGGCTTCTCAGCTTATCTAGACACAATGTCCAAAGTTAAAAACAAAACAAAATAAAGGTCACCTAATACCATTCCCTCACCTCTCTTCTAAATAAATTCCCTTGTGAAAGTTATTTACTAAGAAGGCTGTGGGAGAAAACTGTTGTCAATTGCCCAACTCACAGAGGTTTTATGTCTTTAGGCAGAGACAAACACTATATTGATTTCTTTGTGCATGTCTCCTCTGGTAGATAAAAGAGGTCAGTTGTCAGAATATTTCTTACCCATTGGCAGCCTGGAAATGCCAATGACCAAGATGGATAGTTGATTTTCCCCTAAGCACTGCCAGGTGGTAGATGATCTCAGCTTTCATACTCCCTTCTTTTTTTTCCTTCCTGAAAGAAACTCTCAGGGTGGTATAGGCAATTTGCCCATTCATCCTATAAGCACTAGTACAAGGTTTTCTATTTTAGTCACTGCTTTAGCTGAAGGTCTATGAAAGACAATTAGAGGAAATAATGAGGCACCAGAGGCTATCTTGGTCTCAGTAGAAGGACAACACTTTACCTTTTTGTATCTGCCATCTGACTTAAATCTTTGTATCTCTGTGATCTTCCACTTTCCAGCTCTTAGAGGAACAGTTATTGACAGAAGCAAAGTGCCTGGAGCTTATCCAAGACAAAAGTGAAATGCAACAAACATTTGGGAATGCAGCCTCCAAAAGATATGAATGGGTTGGTGTCAAAACCCCAAGATCAGAGTCTGAACTCATGCTTTCTGTGAATTGCAAAAAAAAACAAAAACAAAAAACAAAAAATGTTCTTCACTTGCTTTCTTAACTCAACCCCTGAATTTCTCTTTGCATATCTGTGATGTAGGAGAAAGCTATTTTCCCTTTTCATAGATGAATATATAGAAATACAAAAGGAAATGTTTAAGCTATATGCTTTATAATAGCCATCATCTTGTTACAGATAAGACAGTAAGAGATTGATAACACTGGATAAATCTACTCACTATTTTCAGCTATATCTAATTGACTTTTATCCTTCCCTTATAAGAGAACTTAAAAAAAGACTTAAATATGTTAAAAGATATAACAATTATGAATAATTAGTTTTCTTACTCTTATCCCTACCCTACCTTGACTTGCAGCATCCCTTCTGGATTAGTTAATTTAGGACCCTAGGTGGCATTGATCATGGGTATGTTCCAGGCTGAGGACAAAGTGTTGTCACATGACATTGTATTTTATACAATAGGTCATTGGGCAAAGGAAATGATATTTTAACTTTTTTGTTATGTTTTTCTTCTTAATTTTCTATCTTATCAAATACCTTCAAGACAACAGGTGATATTAAACCAAAAACACCAACCAAGATGCTTTCATAGAAATTGGGATACATAAGGAGAAAAGTCTAACTCAAGGATAAATGTTGAAAGTATTATGGGAACAATAATGTGTAGAAATTCCCAGTAATATTTTGAATTGTGAGTATATACTATTAATTTTCACTTTAGAGTTGGAAAGAACTGAAGTATCTATATAGTTTAATTAAAACCTGAAAATTACTCCTTAGTATAACATAACATAAATATATAAATGGCAAATAAATCTACCACTAATGAATTATGAGTGGGAACTCATACTATCTCCTACTTCAACATATTCCACTTTAAAAAACAATTTTATTCTGTCTTTGAATTAATAATGAGTATTGATTCCAAGGTAAAAGAGTAGTAAGGTCTAGGAAATTGAGGTTAAGTGACTTTTCCAGGGTCATACAGCTAGGAAATATCTGAGTCCAGATTTGAGCCCAGGACTTCTATATCCAACCCTGGATTTCTATCTCATTCAGTTGCTATGGTGAGTGACTAGCAGTTTCAAATTCATTTTCTTCTAGCATAGTCCAAATCCTCAACATAAATGATAGGACTAAATACTTCTTTCAAGGAAAAATATTGATGAATCTATGGGAGTATAAAGGGCTCTATGGCACTGTATGTGGGGTGTTGGGGAAGGAAAGAGAAGGAAATAAATTCTATTGGTTCTAGACTTCCATGAGACTTAAATCTTTTCTTTGATTTTTCTGTGAGGTGAAATAAAGGCTGTCTTCCATTTAATACATTAGCTATTGTCTTGAGTGCTTGTATAAAACTTAAAGATTATTTTATACATATATATATGTATAATTTGCAGAATTAGACTTGAGCTACATCTAACTATAGGCTGATGTTTGATTTTTTTTTTTAGAATCAATTTTGAGGGTGGACAAAATAAGCAAAAGTGGTGTGACTCTTGTTTGTGATTATCCCTTCAATGAGAAAGCAAACCATTTAATGTCAAACCCTGAGATATAGGACAATTGATTGTATTATACTAATCTGTATGTTGTTATACATGTTTTTCAATGCATAATCCAATTATGTGAAAAGGTAATATAGTCTAATGATTAAGAAAAAAGTTAAAAACCATACATTATCCTTGTGTGTGAATTTGACCAAAGCTTTATTATCATATATCTAATATGAAGTATTAATTGTACTTTAAAATTCTATAAATATTAGATAGTATAGATGTTTGCCTACTTTTGCCAATATAAATGCTTGGAAGAGAATTAGAGTTCCATGGAAGATTTGACTATTTTATCTTCTAAAATTTATATTTTATATTTTTCTCTTGCAAATAAACTCAGTGATTTTGGAGCAAATGTATTTTATAAAATAATAAAAATGTACATAAATATAACGATTTATCTATAGGTAAAAATGGACATAGTCATTTAGAATTTTTCAGGTTGTAAAATTTAAGCATCATGGGTGTTAATTGTGTAAGGCTTTTACTTTATTTTTAAAAACTATATTAATAATATATCTCTGTAACATATTTTGATTGAATATGAAAAATGTTCTATAATAACTAGACTAAATATGCTTTGAAATTTAAAATACAAATTTTCAAAAATAATCTGATGAATTTAGTTGCCCAGAATATTTAACTAATGCTAATGCTTATCACTTTGTATATATTCATTCTTAGTGCAAAGAATGAAAATTTATATTTAGGTAAGATATATGTTTTTGCTTTTGTTTTCCCACTTTCCTGAGTTCCCCATTCTTTTTGTCTTCCCTACCCTTTTTTGTTCCCCTTTTCCTTAATTCTCTACTGGATAAGATAGGTTTCTATGCCTATCTGAATGTGAATGCTATTCCCACTTCATGCCAATTTCAATGAAAGTAAGGTTTGAACAATGTCTGTGACCCCAAGGTCATTTTTTCTTTCACTGTACTGGTTCTTACATGCCTTCTCATGTGAGATAATTTGCTTCTAACTTTTCCTCATTTTATTTTTTCCCTGTTCCCTCTTACTTCTCTTTTTCTTTCTCTTGATTATTACTTTTAAAAACCATCCCTTCATATTTATCTTACTCCTTACTCTCTATCTATATATGCTCCTATTTATTACACTAATAGTAATAAAGTTCTTAAGTAGCTTCAGTAACTGAAGTATAACAAGTGTTTTAGGTATCTTAGGTAATTCATATATTATATACTTCATATAGCTTAAGTATCATAATTATTTTCTTACTAGTAATATAATAACTTGTATGGAGGCAAGTCCTTAACTATTTTTAAAGATGGTTATTATCGCTTTTAGACCCTTTTTTCCTATAGTGTTTTCTTTACAATGCTTCATCATATAATACTTTATCAATTTATTTCTTTTTTGAATTTACATCTCATGTATCTTATTTTCTGTCTTATAAAAAGAAGGAAGGAAGGAACAAAATAACGAAGGCTAAGAGACAAAGAAACAAGACTAGGGGGGAAGGAAACAAGGCTAGAGATGGGGAAGAAGGTTAGGGATGGGGAAGAAGAAGGGATGACTCTTACTTCTAATTAAAGTCTGAATTGTTTTTAGTCAAGATTTGACTTCCTCCTCTGCTCAAAGTCTATTATGCTCATTCCCACAACACTGTGTTCTCATAGATTCCCAGGAAATCTTCAGAGCATGACAAAGCCATATTTAAGCTTCTATCAGCCTAAAGAATGAAAGGCTTTTTAATGGGTACATTCCAGATATTGATATTTTAAAGTTTCATGTTTTGAGAGATAATCTACTCTTAATTGATGTTTGTGAAAACACATTCAAATGTTTGACCTTTCCTTGATTTTTTTTCTTTTTTCATTTTGTATTAAATGAAAATTTGTTTTTATTGTTAATGTTCATTTTTATTTTCACATTTCATATACTTTCAATGAACACTTTAATCAGCTGTTCTTTTGGTTGAAAATTATTTAAGAAAAAAGTTTTTTTTCTTTCACAATGGAAATGAGTTGAATTGGCTACAGTAAAATATATGGCTGCTATGGTGAATAGGCTGCAAAGTATGAAAGGAAATCAATCAGATTTAGTTTAGAAGTAAGCAGGGTAAACTGCTACATTCAAAAGACTTAAAGTATGGTAAGTTATTTGCCTGAATATAGATATAAATCCATTATGCATTTAGGGCAAGATTTAATTATTTATTTAGTAGCTGCCTCTTTTCTCCTGGCACTTAGAAAGCATTAAGCCAACATAATCCAATTAATTTTATCTTTTATTTGAAAGTTCACTTTAGCTAGCCATGGACATAAATGTGTAATAAGTTAAAATTTAGTACAGAAAAATCGAACTTTTAAAGTCTAGGTGTAAAGAAAAATTTTAGTAGATCTAAAAAGAGAAAAAAGGGAGGAAATTGCTATATTTTCTTTGTAGTTCTAAAATTAGAAAAGAAAGTTACATTGAGTTAGTATGATGTTTCAAAGAGGAATGTCTCAATTGGGGATGAATTTGACTTATTAATTTCACCAAAAAAAAGAAACTTATTCCACAGTTTCATATATTTAGGATTCGGAGAAACCTCAGAGGTAATCAGATCTATCTTCCACACTCTTTATGAAAGGAAATTAAGACCAAGAGATTATTAAGTGACTTTCCCAGCGTCACAAACTAATAAGGGGCTATAGCCAAATTTTAACCTCTGTCTTTCTAACTCTATGCCCAGTGTTCTATGAATTAGATAGCACTATCTTGTTAGTGGGGGGAAAAACAACAACTCTAAAACTACTATCATATTTATTGATTTTTTTACATTTAGTTGATAACTTTAATTTTAACCTTTTTTGAAATTCACTTTACTCATATCTTTGTGCTGAATCATAAAGATAATATAATATAACTTCTTTTTCCCTATAATGAACATTGGACTTATTTTTTATAATATACCAAAGGAAAATTTGGTTAATAATCTATTATCTATTGTGTATAAAGCTTGTTTAAGACTGTTCAAATAAATTACTTCTTCCTGCTTCAGGGCTAAAAGTATGTCAGGCAGGAAGATAATTTTGTTTTCAGACAATGAAAGCCTTTCCCTATAAAGAATCACCTTTGTCTGTTTACATTAAGGAAAGGATTCAAGATCACCTCTTCTTAAATGCAAATCACCTTTCCTAGTAAATGCTTATTCCATTCATACCTTTTTAAAAACATCACCTCATTTGATTTCAAAATAAAGAGTCTTTTATGTGGCCAAAGACAAGTGAAATTATACCTTTTTAGAAGGCCACCAGGAATTTGGCTTTTACACTGAAACACCTGACCTGTGTCAGGTAGTCATTACTGTGGATGCTAACTTGATTAGAGAGAGCTATGGAAGTCTTTTTAGGACCTTATAATTATAAACAATTTGAAAAGATCCTACAATGTGTAAATTGGGGTATATAAATAATGATAACTTAGAAAAATACATTTAAATCATCTCTACATAGCAGCAGAAGACTTGCTCGATTATGTAAAAGTGGCCAGCCCCACGAGTTGAAAAAAAGCTCTCACTTTTTGGTGGGATAAGAACTCAAAACTACTTCCTACTTTTCAACTTAAATCAAGAATTAAGTATGGGTATACTTTGCTTTTGTCATATGTATTCATTGTGAATTTGAAGTTTGTATAAGTATACATGTTCTGAGAAGTCAACAGACATATTTACATTCAGAGATATATGAAATACATAGGTCATTTTTTCATTGCTTTTGGGTGAGGAGTCATAAACTCACTTCTCTCTACTACTCTATTCTTTTAGTCTACTAGTCATCTCTTTTTTTAACTGAAAATTTTTATTTAATTAATTAATTATGGATATTTTCCCATGGTTGCATGATTCATGTTTTTTTCCTCCCCTCCTTCCCTCCACTCATGAAGCCAATGAGCAATTCCACTGGGTTTTACATGTATCATTGAGTAAGAACTATTTCCATATTATTAATATTTGCCTTAGGGTGATCATTTAGAATAGTGATTCCCAAAGTGGGCACTACTGCCCACTGGTGAGTGCTGCAGCAATCCAGAGGGCCAGTGATGGTCACACTTTTTTTGTATTACATTCTATTCCAAGTTCAATAAATAATTCATAATTTCCAGGGGGCATTAGGTAATATTTTTTCTGGAAAGGGCGCAGTAGGCCAAAAAAGTTTGGGAACCACTGATTTAGAGTCTACATCCAATTCATGTCTCCATTGACCCATGTGATCAAGCAGTTGTTTTCTTCTCTGTTTCTACATACACAGTTCTTTCGCTAGATGTGGATAGCATTCTTTCTCATAGGTCCCTCAGAATTGTCCTGGATAATTGCATTGCAGCTAGTAGAGAAGTTCATCATGTTCGTTTGTGCCACAGTGTATCCGTCTCTCTGTACAATGTTCTCCTGGTTCTGCTCCTTCACTCTGCATCAATCCCTGAGGGTCTTTCCAGTTCACATGGAATTCATCCAGTTCATTATTCCTTATAGCACAATAGTATTCCATCACCAACAGATACCACAATTTGTTCAGCCATTTCCCAATTGAAGGGCATTATCTCATTTTCCAATTTTTTGCTACCACAAAGAGCACAGCTATAAATAATATTGTGCAAGTCTTTTTCCTTACTATCTCTTTGGAGTATAATCAGAACAGTGGTATGGGTGGATCAAAGGGCAGGCAGTCTTTTAAAGCCCTTTGAGCAGAGTTCCAAATTGCCATCAGAATGGTTGGATCAATTCACAACACCACCAGCAATGCATTAATGTCCCAATTTTGCCACATCCCATCCAACATGTATTACTTTCCTTTGCTGTCATTTTAGCCAATCTGCTAGATGTGAGGTGGTAACTCAGAGTTGTTTTGATTTGCATTTCTCTAATTATAAGAGATTCAGAAGACTTTTTCATGTGGTTATTGATAGTTTTGATCTCTTTATCTGGAAATTACCTATTCATATCCCTTGCCCATTTATCAATTGGGCAATGGCTTGATTTTTGGTACAATTGATTTAGCTCCTATAAATATGAGTAATTAGACCTTTGTCAGAGATTTTTGCTATAAAGATTTTTTTCCTAGTATGTTACTTCTCTTCTAATTTTTATTGCATTGGTTTTATTTGTACAAAACCTTTTTTAGTTTAATGTAATCAAAATTATTTATTTTACATTTTGTAATATTTTATAACTTGCTTAGTCTTAAAATCTTTCATTTTCCAGAGATCTGATAGGTAAACTATTCTATGTTCACCTAATTTCTTATAGTTTCCTTCTTTATATTCAAGTCATTCACCCATTCTGAATTTTTCTTGGTGTAGGGTGTGAGATATTGATCTAAACCTAATTTCTTCCATAATGTTTTCTAATTTTCCTAGTAATTTTTGTCAAATACTGAATTTTTGTCTCAAAAGCTGAGCTCTTTGGATTTATCATACACTGTCTGGTTTCAACTCTTCTTCCTACATAATTTTCCTTGTGGTCATTCCACAAGCTTAATAATCATTTGATTTTGATGAGAACTTCCAGGTTAAGATGGTGGCAGAGTAGAAGCAGGGCAACTTTCTCTCCTTACCAACTGATATAGTATACCTCCAAAGGACAAAAAAACAAATCCGGATGAAAGAAGGGACCCCACAATAGGGATTTGGGCATTTCCATGCTATAAGGGGAGGAAATAACTCCCATCAAAACACAAGTGGATCAGCCCACAGTACCAGAGTCAGAGGCTGCACTCCAGAGTTAGAGTGAGTGGGGGGCACAAAATCTAGCTCCTTGGCAGCTAACTGGCACCACTAGGAGATTTCCCCTGAGAGCAGCAAGCAAGACCTGAGATCCCAGATAGCAGGAAAACTCATACCTTGGACACAGAAATGGGGCTGAGAGAGGCAGCAGCAGCACCCAGTGAGCTCAGACTCAGGGGAAAACCTCAGGTGGAGGAGCAAGCATGGGCCAAGTTCTGGGCTCTAGGCAGCTGGCTAGGACTTCAGGGGCTTGACCCTGAAAACAGCTAGACCAGAGACCCCAGGAGGGTCCCCAGAGAAGACAGGAGACTCACAAAGTAGCCTCAGGAAAAAAACTGCTCTCTAACTACATACAAAGAGAATCAGATTGCCTTACCCACACTTCTGACAGATAAAGCATAATGATGCCCAGCAAGGCCCAAGAAATAAACAAGAAGACCAAGAAAAAATATTTAACTCTTGATAACTTCTGCACAGAAATAAAAAACAGAAAACAGAGGAGGACAAACAATTAAAGACATCCAAACCTTCCCCAAAAAATGAAAATGGGTGGGTCACAAGGTATTGAAGAGTTCAAATCTGAGATTATGAGAAAGATGGAAGTGATCTGGCAAGAAAATAACAGTTTAAAAGGCAGAATTTTGCAATTAGAAAGTGGGTCTCAGAAATCAAATAAATTGATGAGCAAATTGAAGACCAGAAAAGACCAGCTAGAAGCCTTGAAGAACCAGATAGACCAGATTGAAAAGGAAAAGCAAAAGATTACAGCTGAAAACCAGTCTCTAAAGGCTGGAATTGGGCAATTAGAAGCCAATGATCTCACAAGACAACAAGAATTAATAAAGCAAAATCAAAAGACTGACAAAATAGAAGGAAACATGAAATATCTCAATGAGAAGTTAATAGAACAAGAAAACAGGTCTAGAAGAAACAACTTAAAAATTATTGGTTTCTGGAAAATTAGAGACAAATAGAAACTTATATGATGTATTACAAGAAATTATCCAAAAAACTGCCCCAATGTCCTCAAACAAGAGGGCAAAATAGACATTGAAAGGATCCATAGATCACCCTCTATACTAAATCCTCAGAAGACAGCCCCCAGGAATGTAATAGCCAAATTCAAAAGCTTCTAAGTTAAGGAGAAAATATTATGAGAAGCCAGAAAGAGACAATTCAGAAATCAAGGAACATCAATCAGGATTACACAGGATATGGCAGCCTTCACACTACAAGGCTTGGAACATGACATTCAGAAAGGCAAGAGAACTGGTTCTACACGCAAGGATCACATAGCCATCAAAACTGACTATATACTTCCAGGAGAAAGTATGGGCATTCAAAAATATAGAAGATTTCCAAGCATTTGCACAGAAAAGACCGGGACTAAATGGAAAGTTTGATATCCAACCAAAAAAACAAGAGAAACATGAAAAGGTAAATAAGAAAGAGAGGGGAAAGAAAGAAAACTCTGACCTTTAAATTGCCTTCTTCAAGGGCTTCAATAAGATCAAATTATTTGTATTTCTATGTGGAGAAATATTATGTGTAATTCTAAAAAATTGTACTCACTATTATAGTAATTGGAATAATTATTAATAAGGAGAAGTTGGAGTATTAAATGGTCTAAGATGATATGGGGGGAAAGTGTGTGGGGGGAATAGAAGATGGCACCAAGAGTAACTTGAAGGAATAAGAAAAATAGGATAATCTATACCACACAGAGAGGGCATGGGAAGGGGAGGGGAGGAATAAGAGGGAGAAGAAGAGAGTGTAAAAGGAAATACTTAAACCTTACTCTCAGTGGAATTAATCTTCAGTGGGAGGAATAGCTAGATCCATTAGGATATTAAATTCTATCTAACCCTACAGATAAAGTCAGAAGGGACAAACCAAGGGGAATTCATTAGGCCTTAAAAATAATGAGGGGAATAAAAAGGGGGTGGAAAGGGAAGTAAATCAAGGGAGGGGACTAGGGGTATTAATTTAAAACAAACCACTGGTTTAAAAGGAAATACTGTAATAGGAAATGGTAGAACTAGGAGAAGATACCAAAATGTTAGGGTATATAGCTAAAAATTATAAACCTGAATGCGAATGGGATGAACTCCCTTATAAAACAGAAGCAAATGGCAGAGTGGATGAGAATAGAAAATCCTACCATGTGTTATCTACAAGAAACACACATGAGGCAGGTGGACATACATAGGGTTAAGGTCAAAGGGATGGAGTAAAATATTTTGGGCTTCAATGGAGAAAAAGAAGCCAGGAGTGGCAATTAATATTTGCGATAAAGCCAAAGTAAAAATAGATCTGATTAAAAAAGATAGGGAAGGTAATTACATCCTGATAAAAAGCAGTATAGATAAGGAGAAAATATCAGTACTTAACATGTATGCACCAAAAGGTATAGCATCCAAATTTCTAAAGGAGAAACTGGCAGAGCTCAAGGAAGAAATAGATAGTAAAAGCATAATAGTGGGAGATCTAAATAATCCTCTTTCAGATCTAGATAAAAGAAACCAAAAAATAAATGAGAAAGAGATAAGAGAGGTGAATGAAATCCTAGAAAAATTAGAGTTAACAGATATGTGGAGAAAAATAAATAGGGACAAAAAGGAACACACCTTCTTTTCAGCTGCACATGGTACATTCACAAAGACTGACCATGTACTTGTATATAGAAACATGACAAACAAATGCAAACGGGCAGAAAAATAAATGTAACCTTTTCAGATCATAATGCAAAAAATAGTAATAAGTAAGGGCACATGGACAGGCAAACCAAAGACTAATTGGAAATTAAATAATATGATTCTTCAAAATCAGATAGTTAAAGAAGAAATCATAGAAACAATTAATAATTTCATTGAAGTGAATGACAATGATGAGACATCCTACCAAAATCTGTGGGATGCAGCTAAAGCAGTACTCAGGGGGAAATTTATATCATTGAGTGCATATAATAACAAATTAGAGAAACCAAAGATCAATGAATCAGGCATGCAAATCAAAAAACTAAAAAGGGAACAGATTAAAAATCCCAGCTAAGGGGGCAGCTGGGTAGCTCAGTGGATTGAGAGTCAGGCCTAGAGACAGAGGTCCTAGGTTCAAAGCTGGCCTCAGACATTTCCCAGTTGTGTGACCCTGAGCAAGTCACTTGACTCCCATTGTGCACCCTTACCACTCTCCCACCTATGAGCCAATACACAGAAGTTAATGGTTAAAAAATATCCCCAGCTAAAAACTAAATTAGAGGTTATAAAAATAAAAGAAAAAAATCAATGAAATTGAAATTAAATGATCCATTGAATTAATAAATAAGACTAGAAGCTGGTACTTTGAAAAAATAAATAAAATTGACAAAGTACTGATCAATCTAATTTAAAAAAGGAAAGTAGAAAACCAAATTAACATTATCAAAGATGAAAAGGGAGACCTCACCTCCAATGAAAAGGGAATCAAGACTATCATTAAAAACTATTTCGCCCAATTATATGGCAACAAATATAGCAATTTAGGAGATATGGATGAATATTTACAAAAATATAAATTGCCTAGATTAATAGCAGAAGAAATAGAATACCTAAATAATCCCATATCAGAAAAAGAAATTGAACAAGGTATCAAAGAACTCCCCAAGAAAAAATCACCAGGGCCTAATGGATTCACAAGTGAATTCTATCAAACCTTCATAGAAAAACTAATTCCAATACTATACCAACTATTTGACATAATAAGCAAAGAAGGAGTTCTACCAAATTCCATTTATGACACAAATATGGTACTGATCCCAAAGCCAGGTAGGTCAAAAAAAGAGAAAGAATACTTCAGACCAATCTCCCTAATGAACATAGATGCAAAAATCTTAAGCAGAGTACTAGCAAAAAGACTCCAGCAAGTGATCATAAGGCTTATTCATTATGATCAGGTGGGATTTATACCAGGAAAACCATCCACATAATTGACCACATCACCAAACAAACCAACAAAAACCACATGATTATCTCAATAGATGCTGAAAAAGCTTTTGACAAAATACAATGCCCATTCCTACTGAAAACAATAGAAAGTATAACAATAGAAGGGCTTTTCCTAAAAATAATGAATGGTATATATCTAAAATCATCAGCAAACATCATCTGCAATGGGAATAAATTAGAAACATTCCCAATAAGATCAGTAGTGAAACAAGCATGCCCATTGTAACCTCTATTATTTAACATTGTACTGGAAACACTAACAGTAGCAATTAGAGAAGAAAAAGAAATTGAAGGTATTAAAATAGGCAATGAGGAGACCAAGCTATCACTCTTTGTAGATGATATGATGGTCTACTTAAAAAATCCCAGAGATTCAACTAAAAAGTTAGTGGAAATAATCAACAACTTTAGCAAAGTTGCAGGATACAAAATAAACGCACATAATTCATCAGCATTTCTATATATTTCCAACACATCACAGCAGGAAGAGTTAGAAAGAGAAATTCCATTTAAAATCACCCTAGACAATATAAAATACTTGGGAATTTTTCTGCCAAGACAAACACAGTAATTATACGAACACAACTATGAAACCCTTTCCACCCAATTAAAACTAGATCTAAACAACTGGAAAAACATTGATTGCTCATGGGTAGGACAAGATAACATAATAAAAATGACCATCTTAACCAAATTAATTTACTTATTTAGTGCTATACCTATCAAACTACAAAAACCTATTTTTATGAATTAGAAAAAACTATAACAAAGTTCATTTGGAAGAACAAAAGACCAAGAATATCAAGGGAAATAATGAAAAAAAATATGAATGAAGGTGGCCTAGCAGCGCCAGATCTTAAACTGTACTACAAAGCAGTAGTCATCAAAACAATATGGTACTGGTGAAGAGTCAGAAAGGAGGATCAGTGGAATAGTCTTGGGGTAAGGGACCTCAGCAAGACAGTATTCAATAAACCTAATGAACCCAGCTTTTGGGAAAAAAACCGCTATTTGGAAAAACACTGCTGGGAAAATTGGAAAACAGTATGGGAGAGATTGGGCCTAGATCAACATCTCATACCCTATACAAAGATAACATCCGAATGGGTGAATGGCTTCAATATAAAGAAGGAAACTATAGGTAAATTGGGAAAGCACAGAATAGTATAATTGTCAGATCTATAGGAAGGGGAAAGATTTTAAAACTAAGGAAGAGTTAGAAAAAAATAACAATGTAAAATAAATATTTTGACTACCTTAAACTAAAATGCTTTCATACAGACAAATCCAATGCTACCAAAATTAGAAGGGAAACAACAATTTTGGAAAAAAAATTTATAAGAAAAAATTCGGATAAAGGTCTGATCACTCAAATATACAAGGAGCTAAATCAATTGTACAAAAACACAAAGCATCTCCCAATCTATAAATGGCCAAGGTACATGAATAGGTAATTCTCAGATAAAGAAATCAAAACTATCAACAAGCACATGAGAAAGTGTTCTAAATCTCTAATAATTAGAAAAATGCAAATTAAAAACAACTCTGAGGTATCACCTCACACCTAGCAGATTGGCTAAAATGACAACAAAGGAGAGTAATGACTGTTGGAGGGAATGTGGCAAAATTGAGACATTAATGCGTTGCTGGTGGAGTTGTAGACCGATCCAACTATTCTGGATGGCAATTTGGAACTTTGCTCAAAGGGCTTTAAAAGACTATCTGCCTTTTGATCCAGCCATAGCATTGTTTGGTTTATTCCCCAAAGAGATAATAAGGAAAAGATTTGTACAAAAATATTTATAGCTACACTCTTTGTGGTGGCAAAAAATTGGAAAATGAAGGTATGTCCTTCAATTGGGGAATGGCTGAACAAATTATGGTATCTGTTGGTGATGGAATACTATTGTGTTCAAAGGAATAAAGAACTGGAGGAATTCCATGTGAACTGGAATGGCCTCCAGGAATTGATGCAGTGTGAAAGGAGCAGATCCAGGAGAACATTATACACAGAAACTGATACACTGTGGTATAGTCTCACATAACGGACTTTTATACTAGCCATAATGCAAGGATCTAGAGCAAGACTGAGGGACTTATAAGAAAGAAAACTAGCCACATTCAGAGGAAGAACTGTGGGAGGAGAAACACAGAAGAAAAACAACTGCTTGAACACATGAGCTGTTGGGGATATTATTGGGGATGTAGACACTAAATGATAAATCTAGTCCAACTATCAATAATATGGAATTAGATCTTGATGAATGATATGTATAAAACCCAGTGGAATTTTGTTGGCTAAGGGGAGTTGGGGGAATTAGGAGAGAGGGAAAGAACATGAAATATGTAACTAGGAGAAAATATTCAAAATAAAAAGTAATTTAAATAAAATTTTAAAATAATAAAAAATTTAAATAAAAATAAATAATCATTTGATTGGACAAATATAAGAAACTGCTTCTCGTTCAGGAAAATCCTGATATTTATTGCTTTACATCATGTTCAGTTTCCCTTTATCTTCCATTTCTCCTCTGTCACATTCTATACTCCTCCTATCTTATGGATCATGTTGGATTTGTCAACTTTCATTTCAGGTCCTTTTTTCAAATTCACAGTGAAAGTAAAGTCCTTCTCCTCTTCCCTGATGATTTGGAAAAGGAGATGTATTTTTCTATCTCCTTCACAATTTCTTCTGAGAGATCAACCTGTCCTTTACTAATAGAGAAAAATTATTTGGCAGAATATAAAGATCACAAACTTAACACAGGTCACTGAAAAGTTCTCCAACCTCTCTATTTTGTGAAAACATAATTTTCAGAGTATTATCATTCTGATATTAACTCCCCTATAAAGTGGAGAAATACTTGCTGGTTTCTTCAAATCTGGTTATTTTCCATCTTAACATTGCTACCTTCCTGCCTAAATAACATACTCGGTCATATCTAATATCCATTATTTTAAACTTTAAAAAAAACATAAATATAGTGTTGATGCAATTTCCTAATAATATCCCTCTGATCGATTACTTATGCAAAATTAATGCATTAATAATTGCATAGTTTGGAACATCTTAAAACCTGGAAATGCATTGCCCAGGATTCTTTTCTGTATTAGAAGCAAATAATAATAATAATACAGTATTTTCATAGTGATCAGATTTATGAAGTGTTTTGTATCTATAAGTTTATTTGATCTTTACAACAATCTAATGAATTATCTATCATTATTATCACCATTTTCCTGATGAAGAACCCGAGATGTCTAGTGATTGTCATTTCCAGAGGGTCATATAATTGATTAGAGTATAAGACCAAGTTTAAACCTAAGTCTTAACTAACTCTGATTTCCATATTCTAGCCACGGTATCACCTCCTTGCCTGATCATTCTTTCTAATAAAGAAGATAAAAGGCAATTACTTTCTACATTTAGTAAAAATGTCCAGAAGGTTCACATTATTTGATGTGCTGGACTGTGCTAGATTGTGAGATGTACTAGACTGGAAGATAAAAGAAAACAAAATGGAAATTCATCAGTCAAATCAATATGGTAGCTATTAAAATCTTAAAGAAAGCAGTTGGAGTGTGTCAAAAGACAATGTAATTAAGCACAATAAAATACAAATTACTGTGGAAAAAAAGAACATAGAAGTACATACTGGCATTTAGTGTAGCATTTCAAAGAATAGCCTAAAGTTCTATATGGAGACTTTTAAAACAACTTCCTTAGAAGCAGGCTAAGGATAGGAAGAGAAGCAAATTAATAGTTTTATTTTTAGCAGGCAAAAAATTTGCAGAAAGAAATAATTTTCCACAAAGGGGGTTTTAGACTTTTCAGATTGGCTTATTAAACACATGAAGAATTGGAGTAATGAAAGGTGATCATGAGATATACACATTAATGGTTATTAATGATCAAATGCATATTATATTGGTTGGAAGATCATTTGTACTTATTCTTAAGAAAGAAACTTCAGTCTCTATATTCTCCTCACTTTTTTTTACCAGATATCATCAAAAGACATTATTTACTTCCACTTTATTATATTTCCAATTTATATTTTTACCCACATATTAAAATATACTCCTCATATATACTACATTTCAGTCAAATTGAATGTTATTTGTGCCCTAAATATGCCTTCCATAAAATATATCTTTTTATAGCATTATTAAGTCTAGAATTCCTAATGTGTTTTCTCTTCCTATTGAAATTCTTTTTTATTCTGTTATTATAATAACAGAACCAATTCAAAAGGTACCTCTGCTATGAAACGTTCATCACCTAAGTGAAAGTGGATCTTTTTATTTTCATTTAATGAACTTTCATTGTGTTTTCTTCCTATGTCTCACATTTTTTATATTATCAGCCTACTTGATCTACCTGCTTCATTTGCCACTATCAGCCACACTTTTCTTCTATATACTCTGTTGTCTTTGGAATCTTCTGACATTTCTCTTAAAGGATTATCTTCCTATCTATATTAACATTACTTACTATCCTTTATTGTTTCATTATCAATGTCATGTTCTATATCCCTAAATTTCTATCATGGATCCTCTTTTCTTCTTCCTCTTAATTTACTTGTCTTGGAGCTCTGAAAGATTTACTTACCATTTTGATGCAGAAGAAAATTTCACTAAGATTTGTGTGTGTGTATTTATAAAATATTCCAATATTTCCCCTGAATTCTAGGCCCACTTTACAAATTATCTTTTGGACATTTTGAACTGAATTTCCAAGAGAAATCTCCTACTGATCACACTATTATTCTTACTATTTGAGTACACATGTGCCATACAATGGAATGAGCTTCTCTAGTCAAATTAATTAATCATTCACAGGATGTGAATTGAAAGAACACAACAAAGCAGGGCATGTACTCCCCAAAGAAATCTATTTTTCACAGTGCTTTAAAGGTCATTAGATGGATCATAGATGTTGAAATTTAGAAACATCTTGAGAATTATAGATGAATGAAATTTTAGCCCAAGAGGAACTTCCTCCATTTATAAAAATAGTAATTCTAAATCAAAAGTGATATGATACCTATGTAATATCATCATAGATGTAATTCATGACAGGGCAGGCTAAGAACCAACATGTACCAATCTCCTTTCTATTGAATTTGTCATTCAAATGAAGGTAAATTTTAGATTTTCTCTTCCAGAAATCAAATGATGTTTTTGTTTAGGGCTATCAGAATAACCCCATATGTTCCCAAGTAAATAATAAGCTATTCTAGTTTTCTACATCTGTGTTTGCTAAAAGCAGTGACAATTGTAATCAATGTTGTTTGTTTTAGTGGAAGGTGGAGTAGATTTTTTAAAAAATATTTAAAGTTAAAAATATGTGCTAAGAAGTTAAATAAAATGTGGAATTATAAAAATCTCCTTTTATTTTTAAATATCAAGAAATACTATTTTCATTTAAAAATATAATTCATTCCTGAAATAGTGAACTGACTCAAATTTATACAAATCCAAAGTATTCTCTAGTTGATAAATAGTCATAGGATGTAAATATGGAATTCTCAGTTAAAGAAACTATCTTTAGTCATAAAAAATGTGCTCCAAATCACCATTGATTAGAGAAATGCAAATTAAAATAACTCTGAGGTACCACCTCACACCTAGCAGATCAGCTCATACGACCAAAAAAACGATGTGATAAATGGTATGGGTATATGGTAAAATTGGGACATTAATACACTATTGTTGGAGATATGATACAAAAATAATACAACTATTCTGGAAAGCAATTTGGAACCATGCCCAAAGGGCTATAAAATTGTGTGCAGACTCTTTGACACAGAAGTACAACTACTGTCTTTAAACAAAGAGGTTAAACATTAGGGGAAATAACTTACCTATAGAGGAATATTTATAGCAACTCCTTTTGCAGTAGGAAAAAAAAAGCTGGAAAGTGAAGAGAAGTCCATCAATTGGGGAATGACTAAATAAATTATAGTATATAGATGTAATGGAATACTATTGTGCCATAAGAAATGACAAACAAAATGATCACAAAACAACATAGAAAAACATATAAAGTGATAAAAATACAGTGAGCAGAACTAGGAGAATGTTATACACAGTAACAACAATAATTTATGAGGATCAACTGTAAACAGCTTAATTGTTATGAACTAGACAAATATGCAGGACAACTCTAAGCGATTCATGACAAAAAAGGAAATGAAATACCATAGAAAGAATAGGCAGAGTCCAAAACCTGATTGAAACAAACCTTTCTTTATTTTCTTCATTAATTTTTCTCTGCAATCAGCAATATGTATTATTTTGTCACATGAAAAAGGTAATTTTTATTATATATACCACCTATATCGTGTTTTCTGCCTTCTTGGGGAGAGGTGGAGGGAAGAGAAAGAGCATAGATTTCAAAATGTCAGAAAATTAATATTAAAAATTGTATTTACTTGTGATCTGAAAAATATTGAAGTTTAAATTAAAAAAAAATAAAAGGCATTTCCCAATAAATAAGTTGTCAAAGGATATGGACACACAGTTTGAAGACAAAGAAGTCAAAGCTCTGTATGGTCACATTAAAAAAAATTGTTCCCAATTACTATTGAATACGGAAATGCAAATTAAAAAACAACAACTCTGAAGTACCACCTTATATCTATCAGATTGGCAGTATCAGAGGGATTGTGGGAAAATTGGGACACTAAAACTCTGCTGATGAAGTTTTGAAGTGATCCAAACGTTCTAGAGAGCAATTTAGAACTATTCACATAGAGTTATAAAACTGTGCATCACTTTTCTCATGGCAATAACACTAATATTACTGTATCATAAAGAGATTTGTTTTTTAATGAAAAGGAAATATATATACAAAAATCTTTATAACATCTATTTTTGTGGTTGCATATAATTGGGATTTGAGGTGATGTCAATCATTTGAAGAAGGGCTGAACAAATTGAGGTATAAGATCATGATGGAATATTATTATGCTAAAATAAATGACAGGCAGAATGTTTTCATAAAATCTTGAAAAAACATACATTAACTTATACAAAATGAGTAGGTATGACCAGGAAAGAAGTGTATATAGTAGCAGTAAAATTATATGATGATTAACTATTACTTACCTATTCTTAGCAACACAATAATCCTACATGGTTATGAAAAACATAGGGAGAAACATACAATCCACCTCCAGAAAAAAAAAGAACTGATGGATTGTGAATAGAGTTTGGAGGATGTATTTGGGAACATATTAAAATAAAGCTATTAAAAATATTTCTCCATGGCAGACTAAAGATGGTGGCTTAGCAACAGCAAAATCCAAGCCTTTCTGACTGTCCTTCCATACCAATCTTTAAAAAGTGCTTCAAAAAAGACAGAAATCCAAACCCAACAAAAAGACAGACTCATGGGATTTTCTTGCTTAATACACTTAAAAGGTAGGAAGTGTAAGAGTTCAGAAGAGAGAGTTGATTTCCATAAGACAGGACAGCCCAAATCCTACTCTCCCACCTACTGAGATGAGATCTGTGATTAGACATGGGCTGATTGTGGGATTCCAGGTCAGGAGCTGCAACTGTGATGGAACACCTCAGATCCACTAGGTGAGTTTCAAAGCTCTGACAGCAGCTGGCATGGAGGAACTTGGTGTGGGGTGTAATTAGTTAGACACCTTCAGCCTCCTTGGAGGTATGAAAGAGAATTCTTTACTCCATTGTCTTTCTTGAGTTAACACTAACTTAAGTACCCCTACTTAATACCTCACTAGACTGAAGACAGGATTAACTCTCCTTTGTCTACTTTTAAAAGATTGAACACCCTACTTAGTACTAGGTGAGAAGCTAACAAGATAATTATAAAACTCACACCCTTAGCTGAGAATCTTTTTTGATGATAATTTAGCCTTCAGAAGGTGAGATGTTAACACTGCCCTATGGGCAGGGCTAAACAATTTAGAAAATGTGATTGACTCCTGTGAAGAGGGGTGGGGAAAAGAAATCATCATAAAACCAAGCCCTGAATTTCTTCAGAGGAGATTGTCTTTGAGAGGATAGTCTGAAGAGATTGTCTTCTGGAGATAGTTTTCTGACTGGGTAGAGTCTTCCAGGGAGCTTCACTGGAGACTGCGGCTAGGATCTTGGACTTGGAGCTCAGCTTCAACTTAGACTTTGACTCCTGGACTACTTTATTGGATGAGTGAAAGGCTAACTATTTTCCTAGTTTCTTAAGAGACTAGCTTCCATCTTGGAGGAAGCCAGGTTGTTACTCACTATCAGCCTTTCTAGTTGAGAGCTAATTAATCTTTGCCTGGATTAAGCAGACCCAGGGTAAACATTGAAGTTGATAGGATAGATAACCTCTCTAACCTCTTCACAATTCTCCATTGTTTCCTCTCCATTTTGTAAATATTTGTTAATAAATTTCTGCCTTGAGATATAATAAATATTGATGACCACATAATTTCATACAATTGTTGTCCAGCCATTAAATTTAACCCTTACAGTGACTAAGGTGAATATTTGGCCTTGGGGCAGATTAGCTCAGCAGGTCAGCTCAACCAGTCTAATCCAGTATACCAGTAGTATACAGAGAAGACTGAAGATTCCCACCAGGGCAGAGCAGCCCTGGCCCACTATACCAATAGAGGGGCTAGTTTGTAGTCCGTGGGTTTGGGGGATGGGGAAGAGGAATGAGTAAACAACTGAAGAAAAAAAAGGAGATAATGATTAAAAATTTCTACTGGGATAAAGACCAAAAAACAGAACCAATAGAGGAAGATAGGATCCAGGGAACTTCAAGAAAAAAAACTCAAAAAATGAAGGAAATTGAATTTAGGCTCTGCAAGAGAACAAAAAAACAATTTTAAAAATAAGAAAGGCAGGTTAAAGAAAAAAGAGAAAAGGAAAGTAATGACTTAAAAAGCAAAAATTGTCATCTGGAAGCAGCAGCACATAAATTAAAATGAGAAAATGGGGTCTAAAAATCCAGAATTGACCAACTAGAAAAGGAGGATATACATATATAGACATATACATACATACATATATATATATATATATATATATGTATGTATATGTGTGTGTGTGTGTGTGTGTGTGTGTGTGTGTGTGTGTGTGTGTGTGTATATAAATGGAAAAGAATGACTACAAAAGAATTGACCAAATGGAAAAAGAAAATCAAAAGTTTGTGGGAGAAATTAAATCTTTATTGACCAATATGGCAACAAAGGAAAATGATAAATGTTGGAGAGGATTTGGCAAAATTGTGACACTAATTCACTGCTGTTGGAGTTATGAATTAGTCTAACCATTCTGGAGAACAAGTTGGAATAATGTGCAACAGTCTTTGGGGGAATGCTTGCCCTTTGATCCAGCCATACCACTACTGGGTTTGTGCACCAAAGTGATAATGGGGAACAATACTTGTACAAAGGTGTTTATAACCATGCTCTTTGTAGTGACAAGGGGTTGGAGGATGGAGGGGGTAGGTGTTCATTGGGGAGTGGCTGAGCAGATTGTGGTATCTGATGGTTAAGGAGTATTGTTGTGCTGGAGGGAATGATAAACTGGAGGATTTCTATGTAAACTGGAGGGACCTCCACAAAGTTGTGCAGAGGCAGGAGAACATTGTACCCAGAGACTGATGCATTGTGGCACAAATGAATGTAATGGACTTATCTACTGGCAGAAATGCAATGATCCAGGAGAATTCAGAGGAACTTATGAGAAGGATCTCTATCCACATTCAGAGAAAGAACTGTGGGAACAGAAATTCAGAAGAAAAACATATGATAGATCACATAGTTCAATGGAGATATGATTAGAGATTTAATGTTAAAAGATCACTCTCTTGTAAATAAGAATAACATGGAAATGTGTTTTGAAAAATGATACATGTATAATCCAGTGGAATTGCTTGTGAGTTCATGGAGTGGAGACAGGAGTGAGAAAAATCATGAATGATGTAATCAGGGAAAATATTCTAAATAAGAAAAATATTTTTAAAAAGTTAGTCTTTAAAAATTAGAATTGGGCACTTAGAAGCTAATGACTTCATACATCATTAAGAAACAATAAAACAAAATCAAAAGTAGACAAAATAGAAGAAAATATGAAATATCTCATTAAAAATAACTGACCTGGAAAATAGATCCCAGAGAGACAATTTAAGAATTATTAGGCTACCCAAAAACCATGACCAACCCCCCCCCAAAAAAAAACAAGCATGATACTACAGGAAATTTTCCAAGAAAACTACTCTGATGTTTTTGAACAAGAGGGTAAAATGAAGATTGAAAGAATCCATAGATCACCTCCTCCATTAAATCACCAAATGACAACTCCCAGGTACATTATAGCCAAGTTCAAGAGCTCCCAGGCCAAGGAGAAAATACTACAAGCAGCTAGAAAGAAACAATTCAGATATCATGGAGCCCCAATCAGGATTGTACAGAATGTCGCATCCTCAACATCGCAGGACCAGAAGGTTTGGAATATGATATTCTAGAAGGAAAGGGAACTAGGTTTAACACCAAGAATCAACTACCCAGAAAAACCGACTATATTTTTTCAGGGGAAATTATGGTCATGTAATAAAATAGGAGATATCCAAGTATTCCTGAAGAAAAATAAGATTAAATAAGAAATTTACGGTTCAAATACAACATCCAAGAGAAGCATAAAAAGGTAAATAACAAAAATTAAAAAATGTAGTGTCTTCAATAAGGTCAAATTATTCATATTCCCATATGGATTGATGATATCTGTGCTCTTAAAAATTGTTATCATTATCATAGTAGTTAGAAGAAGTGTACATAGAGGGTATGGTAGTAAGATGATTAGGATAATATGTCAAAAATATAAAACTGGGGGTGAAAATAAGATGATATGAACAGAAATGAAAAAAGCAAATTAAAATGGGATGACAAATCACATAAAGAACCATAGGGAATGGAGGGAAGACTGATACAATGGAAGGGGAGAAGAGGTGGGTGACAGGTAATTCTTAAACCTTACTTTCATTAAAATTTGTTCAGAGAGGGGAAAACAGTCAGATTCATTGAGGTATAAAATTGTATCTTACCCTACAGAGAAATAGAAGGGGAATAAGAAACAGGTTGTAGGGGAGGGGAGTAATAGAAGGGAGGGAAAGTTTGGTGAGGGTGATCAAAAGGCCCTATAGTAAGAGGAGAATAAGTGTGGGGTCCATATTTCTGAGATGGGATCAAGCTGCAGAGAGGGGTTCAAGCTGCATCACAGAATTCCATAGTGCCCCCCACAACTCTAAGAGAGGGGGAAGTTAAAGGCAGTTGGAGTACTGGTATAAAAGCCATGTCACCCTTCTTGCAGGGGTCCTGATGCTTGGCTCTTGGCTCTGGGCACACATACTCTCTGTGTAGCTGCTGGAGCCATTCAGTCTCTGACAGTCAAGGCTACATTGCTTTGTTAGACCTTCAAGCAAGATCAAAGTCTACCTTACTTTAGCTATTGAGGTTTAGAAAGAAGAATATTTATGGGCTTATATAGGAGGTCAGCCATTCAAGATACATTTCCCCCTTTGGGGGGAAGGGACTGCTTATTTGATATAGCTGTTTTAAGTAGCTTCTCCTTACCTATCATTCCTAAACCATTTCCCCCCTTCCTATTCCCAGATATCATTAAACACATATCATCTAGGAACTGTGTCTGGATACAGATAATTTGGGAAATACTCACATCCTCCATAAGCCAAGTTCCTCTTACTAGTGGCTTTGAAGCTGATCCTAACTTCGGAGCCAGGGATACTCCTAAGACATCAAACCTCAACTATTCTATCCTGTGGAGAAATAATACATACAGAGAAAGATATTATCACAAAGGGCTTAATCTTTATCCACTTACCACCTTGGCTCAGAAGTTAACAAGCTAGATTATCCTCCATAACCAGACAGTTAATGGACTTCCAACTGCTTACAGGGAAGGGGGAGGTGAAGGAGTACTCCACAGGCTCTTTTCCCTCCCATCAAGTCAAATCTACCTGCTTTTTCAAAGATCTAGGATTGGGGAGACTCCATTGCCAGTGATGCATAATCTTACAGTTTCCCTAATCCTACATAAGAAGGGAGTTGGTAGTAAGGAAAGTAACATAAGTGAGAGGGAAAGGGGAAGACTGACAAAGCAAAATATTGGAGGGGTGGAAAAAAATTAAAAGGATTAAAGGAGGAAGTAAAAATGGAGGGAAATGCAAAAATGGTATCATAACTGTGAATATAAATGGGATTAACTCACCCATAAAATGAAAGAGGATAGAAGAATGGATTAAAAACCAGAATCTTACCATATGTTGTTGACACATAACACATTTGATGCAGGTAGACAAACGCAGGGTAAAAGTAAGAGGCTAGAGCAGAATCTATTGGGCTGCAACTGAGACAAAAATCAAAATAGGAATAACAATCATGATCTCAAAGCTAAGGTTGAAAATAGATTTTATTAAAAGAGAAAAGGAAGATAATTGCATCCTGATTAAAGGTAGTATAGACAATAAAGAAATATCAGTACCCAACATATATGCACCAAATGATATAGCATCCAGACTTTTAAAGTAGAAACTAAAGGAGCTTAAGGAGGAAATAGATGGTAAAACCATACTAGTGAGGGACCTCAACTTTCCCCTATCAGAAATAGACAAATAAAACACAAAAAAAGACAGAGAAAGAAGAAAGGGAAATGAATAAAATGTTAGAAAAATTAAAGTTAATAGAAATGTGAAGAAATTGATTAGGGATAAAATGGAATATAACATTTTTTTCAAAAGCACATGCCACTAGGAGGCAGCTAGGTAGCTCAGTACATTGAAAGTCATGCCCAGATACAGAAGGTCCTAGGTTCAAATCTGGCCTCAGACACTTCCTAGCTGTGTGACCCTGGGCATATCACTTAACCCCCACTACCTAGCCCTCACCACTCTTCTGCCTTGGAACCAATACATAGTATTGATTCCAAGATGGAATGTAAGGTTTTTTTTTTTTTAAAAAGCACATGCCACATATACAAAAATAGATTATATATGAGGGTATACAAACATTGCAAACCAATTCAGAAAAGCAGAAATAATAAAAGCAAAATTTTCAGATGATAATGAAAATTATATAAGGGTTCATGGAGGACCAAATTTGAAATTATTTGAAAAATAAATAATATAGTTCTTCAAAACTGGTGGATCAAATAATACATCATAGAAGCAATTAATGAGCAGACAACATATCAAAATCTATGGGATATAGGCAAAGTAGTATTGAGGAGAAAATTTATATCCCTGAGTGCCTATATCAAAAAAGTTAAAAGAGAAGACAACAATGAATTGGGCATGCAACTAAAAAAAACAAACATAAAAAGAACAAATTGAAAATCATCAGATTAAAACTAAATTGGAAATCATAAAAATCAAAATAGAAATTAATAAAACTGAAAGTAGAAGTATTGAACTAATAAATATGACTAGAAGTTGTTGGTTCTTTAAAAAATAAGGCATTAGCTCATCTAATTAAAAAAAGAAAGAAGAGAAACAAACAAATGACATAAAAATGAAAAGGATATATCACTTCTAATTAAAAGGAAGTTAAGGCAATTATTAAGAACTACTTTGCCAATTATATAATAATAAATATCACAATCTAAGTGAAATGGATAAATATTTACAAAAATACAAATTGCCTGGGTTAACAAAAGAGAAACTAGAATACTAAAATAATCTTATATCAGAAAAAAGAAATTGAATAAGCCATCAAGGAACAATTCAAGAAAAATCCACAAGGCCAGATGGATTCACAAGTGAATTCTATCAGACATTTAAAGAACAACCAATCCTAATACTATACAAACTATTTTACAAAATAAGCAAAGAAGGAGTCTTGCAAAATTCTTTTAATGATACAAATATGGGTACTGATTCTCAAACCAGGAAAACCAAAAACAGGAAAGGAAAACTATAGACCAATATCCTTAATGAATATAGACGCAAAAATATAAAATAAAATACTAGAAGAAAGACTACAGCAAGTTATTATGAGGATTACCCACTATGGCCATGTGGAATTTATACTAGGAATGATAGGATGGTTTAATATTAGAAATACCATTCATATAACTGACCATATCAATAACCAAACCAAAAGAAAAGGTATAATTAATCTCAATAGATGCTGAAAAAGCCTTCAACAAAATGCAACACTCAGTCCTTTTGAAAATACAAGAATCTTTAGGGATAGATGGGTCTTTCCTAAAAGTAATAAAAAGCATACTTTTAATACAATAAAGCAAACATCATCTGCAATAAGGATAAGTTCATAACCTTACCAATAAGATCATGAGTGAAGAAAGGATGCCTATTAACACCTCTATTATTTAACTTTGTACTAGAAACACTAGCAGCAGCAAATAAAGAAAAAAAGAAGTTAAAGGGATTAGAGTAGGCAATGAGGAAACTTAAACTATCATTCTTTGCACAAGACGTGTTGGTGTACTTAAAAAAATCTTTAGAATAAATACCTCTAACAAAGGTATCATTTCTCAAATTGATAAGGAGCTAAGTCAATTGTACAAAAAAACCAAAGCATTCCCCAACTGACAAATAGTCAAGGGAAATGAAAAGGCAATTTTCAGATAAAGAAATGCACCATTGTCCCAATTTTGACATATCTCCTCCAATATTTATTACATCACTTTCCTTTCACATTTGCCAATATGGTGGGTATAAGGTGTTACCTCAAAGTTGTTTTGATTTGCCTTTCTCTAATTATTAGAAATTTTAGAACACTTTTTCATGTGCTTATTGATAGTATTGATTTCTTTATCTGAAAACCATCTATTCATGTCCCTTGCCCATTTATCAATTGGGAGAAGGCTATATTTTTTGTACAATTTATTTAGCCCATTGCAAATTAAGTAATTAGACCTTTGTTAGAGGTTGTTGTAATAAAGATTTTTTCCCAATTTTTTGCTTCCCTTCTAATTTTGGTAACATTGGTTTTGTTTATACAAAAGCTTTTTATTTAATGCAATTAAAATTATTCATTTTACATTTTGTAATATTCTCTATCTCTTGTTTGGTCTTAAAATCTTTCCCTTCTCATAGATCTGACAGGTATACTATTCTATTTTCACCTAATTTTTTCATAGTTTCCTTCTTTATATTTAAGTCATACATCCATTCTGAATTTATCTTTGGGTAGGATGTGAGATGTTGATCTAAATGAAATCTCTCCCATACTGTTTTCCAATTTTCCAAGCAGTTTTTGTCAAATAGTAGGGTTTTGTTCCAGAAACTCAGATCTTTGAGTTTATCGTACACTATCTTGCTGAGATCATTTACCCCAAGGCAATTCCATTGATCCTCCCTTTTCTCTCTTACCTAATACCATATTGTTTTGATGACCACTGCCTTATATAGTACAGTTTAAGATCTGATACTGCTAGGCCCCCATCCTTCATATTTTTTTATTAGTTCCCTTGATATTCTTGATCTTTTGTTCTTCCAAATAAAATTTGTTATAATTTTTTGTAATTCAATAAAAAAGGTTTCTTGGTGGTTTGGTAGGTATGGCACTAAATAAGTAAATTAATTTGGGTAGAATGGTCATTTTTATTATACCAATTCATCCTACTCTTGAGCAATTCATGTTTTTTCCGGTTATTTAGATCTAGTTTTAATTGTGTGGAAAGTGTTTTGTAATTGTGCTAATCTAGTTCCTGTGTTTGTCCTGGTAAATAGATTCCTAAATACTTTCTATTTAAATGGTATTTCTCTTTCTATCTCTTGCTGCTATGATGTGTTGGAAATATATAGAAATTCTGATTATTTACGTGCATTTATTTTGTATCCTACAACTTTGCTAAAGTTGTTGATTATTTCCACTAGCTTTTTCATTGGTTCTCTAAGATTCTTTAAGTAGACCATCATATCATCTGCAAAGAGTGAGAGTTTAGTCTCCTCATTGTCTAATTTGATCCCTTCAATTTCTTTTTCTTCTCTAATTGCTACTGCTAGCATTTCTAGTACAATGTTAAATAATAGAGATGTTAATGGGCAACCTTACTTCCTTCCTAATCTTGTCAGGAAGTCTTCTAATATATTCTCATTGCAGATGATACTTGCTGATGGTTTTAAATGTATACTATTTATTATTTTTAGGAAAGGCCCATCTATTCCTATACTTTCTAGTGTTTTCAATAGGAATGGGTGTTGCATTTTGTCAAAGCCTTTTTCTGCATCTATTGAGATAATCTTGTGACTTCTGTTGATTTGGTTTTTAATATGTGTGGATAGTTTTCCTAATATAAAACCATCCTTGCATTCCTGGTATAACTCCAACCAGATAATAGTGAATAACTCTTTTTATAACTTGTCAGAGTCTTTTTGTTATTACTCTATTTAAAATTTTTGCATCCATGTTCATTAAGGAGATTGGTTTGTAGTTTTCTTTCTCTGTTTTCAGTCTGCCTCGCTTCAAAATCAGTACCATATTTATGTCATAAAAGGACTTTAATAAAACTCCTGCTTTGCTTATTTTGTCAAATAGCTTCTATAGTATTGGTATTAGTTGTTATTTAAATGTTTGATAAAATTCACTTGTTAATCCATCTGACCCTGGGGATTTTTTCTTAGTTCCTTAATTGCTTTTTCAATTTCTTTTTCTGAGATAGGATTATTTAAGTATTCTATTTCCTCTTCTGTTAATCTAGAAAATTTATATTTTCATAAATATTTGTCCATTTAAGCTAGATTATCATATTGATTGCCATATAATTGGGGTAAAATAGTTCTTAATAATTATTTAATTTCCTCTTCTTTAGAGGTGAGGTTGCCCTTTTCATATTTGATACTGTTAATTTTTTATTCTTCTTTCTTCTTTTATTATATTAACCAGTACTTTACTTTATTTGTTTTTTCAAAGTATCAGTTCCTAGTCTTATTTGTTAGTTCAATACTTATTTTGCTTTCAATTTTATTAATTTCTCTTTAGATTTTTATTATTTCCAATTTAGTGTTAATTGGAGATTTTTAATTTGTTCTCTTTCTCATTTTCTTAAGTTGCATTCTGTAAAAAATAATAACCAATGAATTTATTATGGATATAAACTAATTATATACTCTACTTACTGTGCTTATGTAGGATCTTCAGTTTATACAAGTGAAATGAAGCTCATAAGTGAATTTCCCTTCAGAATCAGGCACAAGGATGCTAAGGACACTCTCATTATACAGAAATAAAATATTTATTGAGAATATAAGGATATTAAAGGATTTCCAACTCTAAAGGATTCTAAATCCACACAAATAAAACTCCCTGGTTTCACAAGGAACCAACCCAAATTTTCCCTATTCTACAATAAACTAATGTTATTATCCTTGTAAGTGGTATATAATCCTTAACTTTGTCTCCAAGTTATAAAAATAACAAAGGCCAGCTGGATGAGCATCAGTAAGAACCAAGTTAGGACTTTGAGCCTTAGCATACTCAGAGTTTAAACCAAGGACCAGGTCTCTCTTTGGTCTTCTTAGAGATAAAACAATCTATGAAACAGCAATAGACAGTCTCTAGTGTTTCCCAAGTTGGAAAAGGAAATCACTTAGATTCTTCAGGTTTTTCCCTCTTTTTCTTCTACCTTCAGACAGCGAAAAAGAGAAAAGAAGATGTCATCTGTTCCTAGCACACAGAGAGAGAACAACTGCCTCTCCCAGAGAGTAACTGGCATAGAAAAACCATTACACCTCCCCCACACTCTGTCAATATTTAAAACTGACACTCTCAGATCTGTTTCAAACTCCAATTCTTTCTCAAGCCAGTTTCTCCACTTCTTACCTCTAAACTAATGTAATAATACTTAATTTCTAATATCATTGTTATAATAACCAATTCATTGACCATTTCCCTCTCTCATTTATTTATATGTGCACTCTGAGACAAAAAATTTCCCCTGAATACTGCTTTGGCTGCATCCCATAAATTCTGATAAACTGTTACCTCAGTGTCATTCTCTTCAATAAAATCAGTAATAGTTTCTTTAATTTGTTCTTTGAACAATCAGTTTTGAAGAATTAGATTATTTAGTTTCCAATTTTTTTTAATCTGTGTTTCTACAAGACATCATTAATTATGATTTTTATTGCATAATGGTCTGAAAAAATTGCATTTATTTTTTCTGCTTTTCTACATTTACTTGCAATGTTTTTATGACCTAGTATATGGTTAATCTTTGTATATGTGCCATGTGCTGCTGAAAAGAAATTATATTCCTTTTTATACCTATTTATTTTTCTCCAGATATCTATTAGCTCTAATAATTCTAACATTTCATTCACTTCTCTTCTTTCTTCTTCTTTTTTTAAACCCTTGTATTTCGGTGTATTGTCTCATAGGTGGAAGAGTGGTAAGGGTGGGCAATGGGGGTCAAGTGACTTGCCCAGGGTCACACAGCTGGGAAGTGGCTAAGGCCGGGTTTGAACCTAGGACCTCCTGTCTCTAGGCCTGACTCTCACTCCATTGAGCTACCCAGCTGCCCCCTTCTCTTCTTTCTTATTTATTTTTTGGTTTGATTTATCTAATTCTGATAGAGGAAGGTTTAGTCCACTTGTATGGTTTTACTATCTATTTACTCTTTAAGCTCCTTTAGATTTTCCTTTAGAAATCTGGACGTCATACCATTTGGTGCAATATGTTGAGTACTGATACTTCATTATTTATACTACTTTTCATCAAGATGTAATTACCTTCCTTCTCTCTTTTAATGAGATCTATTTTTGCTTTAGTTTAGTCTGAGATCATGATTGCTACTCCTGCCTTTTTTCTCTCAATTGTAGTCCAGTAAATTCTGCCTTTACTCTGTGTATGTCTACCTGTCTCAAGTGTGTTTCTTGTAAACAACATATGGTAGGATTCTGATTTTTAATCCAATCTGCTATCGTTTTATTGAAGAGTTCATCCCATTGACATTCACAGTTATGATAACTGTCTGTGTATTTCCCTCCATTTTGACTTCCTCCCTAGATTTTGCATTTTATTATCCCTCTTACCCTCCCTTCTAATATTTTTTTGCTTTTATTCAGTTTCCCTCCTTTCCTTTCCCTAATGTTTCTCCCTTTCCCAGCACCTCCCCTCTTATTGATTCTCCTCTTACTATAGTGCCTTTGAAATGACCCCCACCTTCTCCCTCTCTTGTATTGCTCCCCTCCCCAGCAGCCCATTTATTATCCTTCTGTTTCTCCATAGGGCATGATACAATTCTCTGCCCCAATTAATCTGATTGTTCTTCCCTCTCTGAGTCAATTTCAAAAAATGTAAGATTTAAGTATTATTTGTCTCCAACCTCTTTCACCCTTCCATTTGATTGGTCTTCTCCCTCATCCACTCATGTGCTTCTTTATGAAATATATATTTACCTCATTTTTCTGAGTTTTATATATACATACATACATATACATACATATATGTATATATATTTAACATTTCATCCTATATGCACTTTGTCACTGTTTCATCTAAGTATACTTCTTCTAGCTGCTCTGATGATAATAACAATGATTTAGAGTTACCAACATCATTTTTTCTTATAGGAATATAAGTCATTTGAACTGATTGGGCGCCTTAAAAACATTTTCCCCCTTTCTTAATTACCTTTTGATAATTCTCTTGGGTTCTGTGTTTGGGTATCAAATTTTCTGTTTAAGTCACGTCTTTTATTTAGGAATGCTTGGAAGTCTTCTATTTTATTAAAGACTATACTTTCCCCTACAAGAATATAAATTTTGCTGGGTAGTTGCTTCTTGGTTGTTTACGTAGTTCCCTTGATTTCTAGAATATCATGCTCCATGCCTTCTGGTCCCTCAGTGTGGATGCAGCCAGGTCCTGTGTTATCCTAACTGTGGCTCCATATATCTGAATAGTTTTTTTTTTGCAGTTTGTAATATCTTTTCCTTGGTTTGTGAATTCTTGAACTTGGCTATAATATTCCTGGACATTTTCAATTGGGGACTTAATACAGGAGGTGATCTGTAGATTTTTTCAGTCTCTACTTTACCTTCTTGTTCAAGAATATAAGGGCAATTTTCTTGAAAGATTTCCTATTAAATCAATGTCCAGGCTTTTTCTTTTGTCATGATTTTCTGGTAGTCCAATAATTCTTAAATTGTCTCTTCTTGGTATATTTTCAAGGTCTGTTGTTTTATCAATGAGGTATTTCATATTTTCCTAAAATTTTCAATTCTGATTTTTAATAGACTCTTGCTGCCTAGTGAATTTATTTGCTTGTAGTTGTTTGATTCTAATTTTTAAAGACTGAATTTTATCCCTTACTTTTTGATCATCCTTTTGCTTTTGAATTTTTTCCTTGTAGGTCATCTTTAAATTTCTTTGCTTCATTTTCAAGATGGTCAATACTGGCTTTCAAGACACTTTTTTTTATTGTTTTAGTTCATGTGCTTCTATTTCCAGATGACATATTTTGCATTTTAAGTTCTTTTTCAATGTTTTTTTCAGCTTCTCTTAATTGCTTTTTGAATTGTGTTTTGAGTTCTTCCAAAGCCTGTGCCCAATTCGCTGGAGTTCCTAAGGTTTTATTGGTGTTCCTTGGTCCTCCTATGTTCCATTTGTTTTTTGTTCATTACCCGGATAGAAGGTGTCAATTGTAATTTCTATTGTCTTTTTCTGTTGTTTACTCATATTTTTTTCCTTCTTTCCCCTCAGTCATTGGCTGTATTCTTGCTCCTTTTTTTTATTTGCTGGATCTGTGGGTTTGGGCTATTCTGTCCTGAAGGGGCTTCTTCTCTGCTCTGATAACTGATTACGCTGATGCAGCTGGCCTGTTGTATTTATGAGCCCTGAGGTCAGATATTCCCCAGCTGCCAACAGAAACCAAAGGTGAAGGTGAAGGAGTGGAGGCTGAAGGGCAGCTAATTTTATCCTCCTGTCCTCCACCTTGCCAGCCACCTCCCTACAGGCTACCCAGCCAGAGTCCTCAGTTAATGGCCCTGGCCCTAAAGTACTCTATTTCATTTACAGTCTTTGCCATGGTGTCCCAATAAGCAGGATTCTTACCATGGGTCTAAGTGCAGTATATGGGTGCTGGGGTATTGGAGATTGGACTTCTCTATCCTCTGGAGGCTTCTTATCTGTACTATTGCTAGATTGAATTAAGCCTGGTCCACTGGATCTGGATGCACCCTAAGCCCAAAGCCCCCAGAAGCAGGAGCCGAAGATAGAGGAGTATTGGCCAAAATACATGCAACCAAGCTGCTCTACTCTCTTCCCCTCTCCTCCACTGCATCCCTGCTGGCTGCCTGGTCAGAACCCTGAGCTTCTGGTCCTGTTATTAAGGTACTATGTTACAGTTGTAGGCTTCACCCTGGGACCACAGTCAGCCAGATTCTTTCTGTGAGTCTAAGCATAGTAGATGAGGGGAGGGCTGTTGGAGATTGGGCTTCCCAGTCCTCTGAAGGCTTCTTATCTGCACTATTGCTAGATTGAATTAAGCCTGGCCCTGCTGTTCTGGTAAAGCTGGATGTACCTTAAGGCTAAAACCTCCAGAGGCAGAAGCCCAAGATGGAGGTGTGGTGGCTGAAGTCTGCAGGACCAAGCTGGTCTTCTCTCTACCTGCTCTCCTGACAGCTGTAGCCAAAGCTGCCTGTGCAGCAGCAGCAAGACACTCCCTCTGGGCTCGAGCTCTCGCTCTGAGACCCCAGCAATGGCCAGAGTCTCAATACAGTAAGTGGGGGAGGAGTCTGGAGACCTTCTTTCTTTTCCTTAAACCTTAGAATTCATCTTTCTGAGTACCTTTTAAGTTGAATTAAGCAGGAGGGTCCCCTGGCTCTGTTCTGTTGTTGAATTTCTTTTTGTGTCCCCCTCAAAGACCTTTGTTTTTGATTGGTGTGGAAGGGTTTTCACAGAGGACTTGACTTTTATTTCTAAATCTCCATCTTGCCACTGGAAGTCCCTAGTCTAGCATCTTTTGCAAGTGTTTCATCAATAGCTAATGAAGATTTCAAAAAGTATATACTTGTCACCAATGTCCTTGGCATTATCTAATGGTGCAATATCAGAAACTGATGAGTTTATTAGTGGAAGTGACATTAAAGATGAGACATTATAATAAGTTTGTCACTATACCTTAAGGACATTGGAAACTTTCCATCTGACTTAGAGTTAAATTATTCCAAATGTGTTTCTCCTCTATTAGGTTCTGAGTTTCTTTTATAAAATTTCACTACTTTTATTTTAAAAGTTCAATTTTATTTTGTTTTCAGATTCAAATGCTCTCCTCATTTTTCTTTCCAACTACCCTCTTTCATAAAGAAAGAAAGAAAGAAATGAAGAAAAAAAGAAAGAAAGAAAGAAAGAAAGAAACATGTATAAAATAAATATGCTCAAACAAAAGAAATTCCTGAATTGGTCATGTTTAAAAAAGAAAAACGAACCAACAAACAAACACATAAATATCAACTTGCACTTTTGATTCTATCACTTCTTTATCTTGAGATGGGTATTATATTTTTTCATGATTTTTCTGGAATTGTGGTTGGACATTGTATTAATCAAATTTCAAAGTTTGTCAAAGTTGATTATATTCATAATGTTATTATATAAATGGTTTTCCTGGGTTCTAGGAACATTTTAAAATTTTTTATTTTAATATATTTTTACAGACTTCCAGGTTAAGATGGCTGCAGAGTAGAAGAAGGGTGCTTAACTCTCCTAACTGAATTGATACGAGATACCTCAAAAGGATACAAAAAACAAATCCAGATGAATGAAGGGACCACACAATAGGATGCAGCATGAAAGGTACATAGGATTTGGGCAATTCCATGCTATAAGGGGGTGATATAGTTCTCACTAAAAAACGAGCTGATCAATCCACCTGACCCCCACCCCACCTACAGTGCCAGAGCTAGCTCACAAGAGTTAGAGCAAGGGTGGGGCATCCACTAAGTCATTAAGTTCTTGGCAGATAAGTGGGATCACCAGGTGCTTGCTTCTGAGAGCAGAAAGACTTAAGTCCCCAAGAGGCTAAAAAATACGGATTTTGAGTGTAGACCTTGAGCGTGGCCTGGGTGTAGACCTAGATTAGAGGGGTAACAGACTGTGGAACCAGCATGCTTAGACTCATAAAGGAGCCTAGGGCAAAGGAGCAAGCTAGGGGACCACCAGGAGACTTGACCCTGAGAACAGCTAGGCTTGAGGCCCCAGGAGCCTAAAGAGTTCAGACTTTAGGTACAAGGATAAAGTTGAGATGGGCTGTACTTATCTGTGACTCAGGCAAAAACTGCTCCACAACTCTATACATAGAAAGCCTGCCCGCCTCACCTAGATTTCTGACTGAGAAAGAAAACCAAGCATAATAATGGTAAGCAAAGCCCAAGAACTAACCAAGAGAAAAAAAACAAGAAGAAAGTATTAACACTTGATAACTTTTTTTCATTTTTTTTTAAACATTTATTAATAATCATTTTTAACATGGTTACATGATTCATGCTCCTACTTTCCCCTTCACTCCCCACACTCCCCCCACCCATGGCCGATGCACATTTCCACTGGTTTTGTCATGTGTCCTTGATCAAGACCTATTTCCAAATTGTTGGTGGTTGCATTGGTGTGGTAATTTCAAGTCCACATCCCCAATCATGTCCACCCCGACCCATACGTTCAAGCAGTTGCTTTTCTTATATGTTTCCTCTCCTGCAGTCCTTCCTCTGAATGTGGGTAGTTTTCTTTACCATAAATCCCTCAGAGCTGTCCTGGGTCATTGCATTGTTGCTGGTACAGAAGTCCATTACATTCTATTTTACCACAGTATATCAGTCTCTGTGTACAATGTTCTTCTGGCTCTGATCCTTTTGCTCTGCATCAGTTCCCAGAGGTCTCTCCAGTTCGCCTGGAACTTCTCCAGTTTGTTATTCCGTTTAGCACAATAGTATTCCATCACACGCATATACCACAGTTTGTTCAGCCATTCCCCAATTGAAAGACATACCCTCCTTTTCCAGTTTGTTGCCACCACAAAAAGCGCAGCTATAAATATTTTCGTACAAGTCTGTTTATCTATGATCTCTTTGGGGTACAAACCCAACAATGGTATGGCTGGATCAAAGGGCAGGCATTCTTTTATAGCCCCTTGAGGATGATTCCAAATTGCCAGCCAGAATGGCTGGATCAGTTCACAACTCTAACAGCAATGCATTAATGTCCCAATTTTGCCACATCCTCTCAAGCATTCATTACTCTCCCCTTCTTTCATTTTAGCCAATATGCTAGGTGTGAGGTGATATCTCAGAGTTGTTTCGATTTGCATTTCTCTAATTATTAGAGATTTGGAAGAGTTTCTCATGTACTTATTGATACTTTTGATTTCTTTACCTGAAAATTGCCTATTCATGTCTCTTGCCCATTTATAAATTGGGGAATGGCTTGATTTTTTATACAATTGACTTAACTCCTTGTATATTTGAGTAATTAGACCCCTGTCAGAGTTTTTCGTTATAAAGATTTTTTCCCAATTTGTTGTTTCCCTTCTGATTTTGATTACATTGTTTTTGTTTGTACAAAAGCTTTTTAGTTTAATATAATCAAAACCATTTAATTTACATTTTGTAATTTCCTCTAACTCTTGCTTGGTTTTAAAGTCTTTCCTTTCCCAGAGATCTGACAAGTATACTACTCTGTGTTCACTTAACTTATTTATAGTTTCCCTCTTTATATTCAAGTCATTCACCCATTCTGAATTTATCTTTGTGTAGGGTGTGAGATGTTGATCTAAACCTAATCTCTCCCATATTGTTTTCCAAATTTCCCATCAGTTTTTGTCAAATAGTGGATTCATGTCCCAAAAGTTGGGCTCTTTG
>NC_058132.1:383636308-383805046 GCF_016433145.1 Gracilinanus agilis | reverse complement strand
ATTTACCTTTTCATGTTTCTCTTGATTTTTGTGGTTGGATATCAAACTTTCCATTTAGCCCTGGTCTTTTCTGTGCAAATACCTGGAATTCTTCAATTTTGTTGAATGTCCATACTTTCCCCTGGAAATATATAGTCAATTTTGATGGGTAGTTGATCCGTGGTTGCAGGCACAGCTCTCTTGCCTTTCTGAATATCGTATTCCAAGCCTTGCGATCTTTTAGCGTGGAGGCTGCCAGATCCTGTGTGATCCTGATTGGTGCTCCTTGATATTTGAATTGTTTCTTTCTGGCTTCTTGTAAGATTCTTTCCTTTGCTTGGAAACTCTTGAATTTGGCGATTATATTTCTGGGTGTTTTCTTTTCTTGATCGAATGTCGCAGGTGTTCTATGAATCCTTTCAATGTCTATATTGTCCTCTTGTTGTAGGACTTTAGGGCAATTTTGCTGAATTATTTCTGTTAGTATGGAGTCCAGGTTTCTATTAATTTCTGGTTTTTCTGGAAGACCAATTATTCTCAAATTGTCTCTTCTAGACAGGTTTTCTTGGCCTGTCACTCTCTCATTGAGATATTTCATGTTTCCTTCTATTTTTTCAGTCTTTTGACTTTGTTTTATTTGTTCTTGTTGTCTTGAGAAATCATTAGCTTCTAGCTGTCAATTCTAGCCTTTAGGGACTGGTTTTCGGCTATAACCTTCTGGTTTTCGGCTATAAGCTTCTGGTATTCCTTTTCAATCTGGTCATTTCTGGTGTTCAATTTGCTTATCAGTTCATTTGGTTTCTGAGCCTCACTTTCCAGTTGCAAGATTCTACCTTTTAAACTGTTGTTTTCTTGCCAGATCTCTTCCATTTTCCTCAAAATCTCAGTTTTGAACTCTTCCATAGCTTGTGAGGAGTTTTCCTTATTTGAGGAGGGTCCAGATGCTTGTTTGTTCTCCTCCTCTGTTTGCTCGGTTGCCTGGATTTTCTCTGTGTAAAAGTTGTCAAGTGTTAAAGACTTCTTTTTCTTGTTGTTAATCTTTCTCTTCTGAACTTCCTGAGACTGGGTAGCCATCGTTAGCCCAGCAGCTTCTCAGGTTTATCCTTGCGCTCAGGGTCTGTCCGCGGTCAAGCCCCCTGGTGGATCCCCTTGCTTGACCCTCTGCTGGAGGTTTTTTTACAAGTCTCAGGGCGCTGCTTCCACAGTCGTACACCCGTCCATGCTGGTTCCCCACTCAGGATTTCAGACCTTACTTGTGGCTGTGTCTGCCTCCACCCACGCCTCCTCGAAGCCTGAGCTCTGAGCCCGCCTGAGCTCTGCTCCCGCACTCTGCGCCCTAAGCCCGCACTCAGATTTTGGGTGCGTTCTTTGGCTTTTTGGGGTCCCAAATCTTGCTGCTCTCAGGAACAGGCCCCAGAGCTGCCAATGACTCGATGGGTGCCCCAAACTTGATCTATTTCTTTTTAGCTGGGTTAGGTTCTATAGGTGCTGTGTGTGGAGGGGTTGGGGGTGGGGTGGTTGCTCAGCCCGAGATTTAGTGAGAGCTGTTTCACCCCTTTATAGCATGGAAATGCCTCGATTTCATGTACCTTCCATGCTGTGCCCTGTTGTGGGGTTCCTCCGTTCGTCTGGACTTGTTTTTATGTCCCCTTGAGGAGTTTTGTGTGTTTTGGTCAGGAGAGGTTAAGAGCTGCTTCTTACTCTGCCGCCATCTTAACCCAGAACCCAACACTTGATAACTTTTACACAGAAAAAATTCAGACAACAGAGCAGAGTTGAGGAGGACAAACAAGGAAACATATCCAAACCTTCACCCCAAAATAAAAATTGGTCACAAGCTCTTGAAGAGTTCAGATCTCAAATCATGAGAAAGATGGAACAGATTTGGCAAGAAAAGTGGGAAATAGCTCAAAAGGAAATTAACAGGCTAAAAAACAGAAGCTCCCAATTGGAGAAAAATGCCCTCAGATCAAAGGAAATGATAAGCAAATTGGAGACCAAAATTAAAGAGCAGGAAATCATGAAAAACAAGATAGATGAATTTGAAAAGGAAAATGAAAAGATTATAGCAGAAAACCAGTCTCTAAAGAGGAGAATTGGGCAAGTAGAAGTCAATAATCTTGCAATACAGCAAGAACTAATAAAGCAAAGTCAAAAGAATAACAAAAAAGAAGGAAACATGAAATATCTCACTGAGAGAATGGCAAATCAAAAAAAAATGGGTCTAGAAGAGACAATTTAAGAATCATTGGTCTTCAGGACAGCTGGGTAGCTCAATGGAGTGAGAGTCAGGCCTAGAGACAGGAGGTCCTAGGTTCAAACCACGCCTCAGCCACTTCCCAGCTGTGTGACCCTGGGCAAGTCACTTGACCACCATTGCCCACCCTTACCACTCTTCCACCTATGAGACAATACACCGAAGTACAAGGGTTTAAAAAAAAAAGAATCATTAGTCTTCCTAAAAATTTGAAACAAATAGAAATTTGGACACCATACTATAAGAAATTATCCAAGAAAACAGCCCTGATGCTCTTCAACAAGAGGACAAAATAGACATTGAAAGGATCCATAGATCACCCTTTATAGTAAACTCTCAAAAGTCAACCCCCAGGAATATAATTGCCAAATTCAAGAGTTTCCAAGTTAAAGAAAAAAATATTACAAGAAACCAGAAAGAGACAATTCAGATATCAAGGAACACCAATAAGGATTACACAGGGTCTGGCAACCTCTATGATAAAAGACCACATGGCGTGGAATATGACATTCAGAAAGGCAAGTGATTTGGGTCTACAACCAAGGGTCACCTACCCATCAAAACTGACTATATTCTTCCAGGGGAAAGTATGGGCACTCAGCAAGATAGAAGATTTCCAAGTATTTTCAAGGAAGAGACCAGAACTAAAGGGAAACTTTGATAACCAACCACAAAAATCAAGAGAAACATGAAAATGTAAGTAAGAAAGAGAGGGGAAAGAAAGAAAGCATTTTTTAAAATTTGCTTCTTTAAGGGCTTCAATAAGATCAAATTATTTGTATTCCTATATGGAGAGATGTAATGTGTAATTCTCAAAAATTGTATTCACTCTTATAGTTATTAGAAGAATTATTCATAGGGAGAGGTTGGAGTACTAAATGGTCTAAAATAATACAGGAAAAAAAGAGAAAAGTGGGGGGAATAGAAGATGGCACCAAGAAAAACTTGAAGGAATAAGAAAAATATGATAATCTATAGCACACAAAGAGGGTATGGCAAGGGGAGGGGATGAATACTATTATAAGAAGAAGAGGAAGAGAACGTTAATAGGGAAGACTTAAACATTACTCTCAACAGAATTAATTCTGAGAGGAAAGAGTAGCAATATCCATTTGGATATTGAATTCTATCTTACTCTATGGAGAAAGTCAGAAGGGGTAAACCAAGGAAGGAAGTGGAGTGGGGAAGGGAAGAGAGGATTGAGGGAATTCATTAGTCCTTAAAAACAATGAGGGGATCAAAAAGGGAGGGGGTGAAAGGAGAAGAAATCTAAGGGAGGGGATAAGGGGGACTAATTTAAAACAAATCACTGGTTTAAAAGGCAATCATGTAAGAGGAAGAGACAGAAGTAGGAGAGGATATCAAAATTTTGGGGGAACACACAGTTAATAATTATAACTCTGAATGTAAATGGGATGAACTCACCCATAAAACAGAAGCAAATAGCAGAGTAGATTAGAAACCAGAATTCTATGATATGTTGTCTACAAAAAACATACATAAGGCAGGTTGACATACAGAAAGTAAAAATAAAAGGTGGAGCAAAATCTATTGGGCTTCAACTGAGGAAAAGAAAGCAGGAGTGGCGATCATGATTTCTGACAAAGCCAAAGTAAAAATAGATCTGATTAAAAGAGATAGGGAAGGTAATTACATCCTGATTAAAGGCAGTATAAACAATGAGGGAATAACACTCCTCAATATATATGCACCAAATGGTATAGCATCCAAATTTCTAAAGGAGAAACTGGCAGAGCTCAAGGAGGAAATAGATAGTAAAACCATACTAGTGGGAGATCTAAATATTCCTCTTTAAGATCTAGATAAATCCAATCAAAATTAATTAGATGGAGATAAGAGAGGTGAATGAAATCCTAGAAAAATTAGAGTTAGTAGATATGTGGAGAAAAATAAATAGTGACAAAAAGGAATACACCTTCTTTTCAGCTACACATGGTACATTCACAAAGATTGATCATATACTAGTGCATAGAAACATGGCAAACAAATACAAAAGAGCAGAAATAATAAGTGTAACTTTTTCAGATCACAATGCAATAAAAATATTAATCAGTGAGGGTACATGGACAGGCAAATAAAATGTATTTAGAAATTAAATAATATGATTCTCCAAAATCAGATAGTTAAAGAACAAATCATAGAAACAATTAATAATTTCATTGAAGAGAATGACCAAGATGAGATATTCTACCAAAATCTGTGGGATGCAGCTAAAGCAGGGGAAATTTATATCCTTGAGTGCATATATTAACAAATTAGGGAGGGCAAAGTTCAATGAACTGGGCATGCAAATCAAAAAAACTAAAAAGGAATCAAATTAAAAATTCCCAGTTAGAAACTAAATTAGAGATTATAATAATTAAAGGAGAAATCAATAAAATTGAAATTAAAAGAGCTATTGAATTAATAAATAAGACTAGAAGCCAGTACTTTGAAAAAACAAATAAAATTGACAAATTACTGTTCAATCTGATTTTAAAAGAGGAAAGAAGAAAAGCAAATTATCATTATCAAAATGAAAAGGGAGACTTCACCTCTAAGTAAGAGGAAATCAAGGCAATCATTAAAAACTCTTTTGCCCAGTTATAGGGCAATAAATATAGCATTCCAGGTGGTATGGATTAATATTCACAAAAATATGAATTGCCTAGATTAACAATAGAAGAAATAGAATACTTAAATTATCCCATATTGAAAAAAGAAATTGAACAAGTCATCAAAGAACTTCCTAAATAAAAATCCCCAGGACCAGATGGATTCACAAGTGCATTATATCAAACCTTCAAAGAACAACTAACCCCAACACTATACAAATTATTTGATATAATAAGCAAAGAAGAAGTCCTACCAAATTCCTTTTATGACACAAATAAGGTACTGGTTCCAAAACCAGGTAGAACAAAAATAGAGAAAGAAAACTATAGACCAATATCCTTAATGAATATAGATGCAAAAATCTTAAACAGAATACTAGCAAAAAGACTCCAGCAAGTGATCATGAGAGTTATTCATTATGATCAGGTGGGATTTATACCAGGAATGCAAGTATGGTTCGACATTAGGTAAACAATTCACATAATTGACCATATCAACAAGCAAACCAACAAAAAACACATGATTATCTCAATAGATACTGAAAAGCCTTTGATAAAAATACAACACCCATTCCTCCTAAAAACACAAGGAAGTATAGCAATAGAAGGGCCTTTCCTAAAAATAATAAATGGTATATATCTAAAACCATCAACAAACATCATCTGCAATGGGGATAAATTAGAAGCATTCCCAATTAGATAAGAAGTGAAACAAGCATGCCCAGTGTCACCTCTATTATTTAACATTATACTGGAAACACTAGCAGTAGCAATTAGATAATAAAAAGAAAGTTAAGGTATTAAAATAGGCAGTGAGGAGACTAATCTATCACTCTTTGCTGATGATATGATGGTCTACTTAAAAAATCCTAGAGAATCAATTAAAAATTTAGTGGAAATAATCAACAACTTTAGCAAAGTTGCAGGATACAAAATAAACACGCATAAATCATGAGCATTTCTATATATTTCCATCACATTTCAGCATGAAGAATTATAAAGAGAAATTCCATTTAAAATCACCATAGACAATATAAAATACTTAGGAATCTATCTGCCAAGACAAACACAGGAATTCTATGAACACAACTATGAAACCCTTTCCACACAATTAAAGCTATATCTAAGCAATTGGAAAAATATTGATTGTTCATGGTTATGACAAGCTAATAAAATAAAAATGACCATCCTAAACAAATTAATTTGCTTATTTAGTGCTATACCTATTAAACTACTGAAAAACATTTTTACTGAATTAGAAAAAAAACAACTATAACAAAGTTCATTTGGAAGAACAAAAGACCAAGAATAGCAAGGGAAATAATGAAAAAAAAATGAAGGAAGGTGACCTAGCAGTACTGGATCTCAAACTGTACTATAAAGCAGTAATTATCCAAACAATATGGTACTGGCAAAAAGACAGAAGGGAAGATCAGTGAAATCGACTTGGGGTTAGCAACCTCAGCAAGACAGTCTATGATAAACCCAAAGAACCCAGCTTTTGGAACGAAAACCCACTATTTGACAAAAACTGCTAGGAAAATTGGATAACAATATGGGAGACACTGGGTCTAGATCAATATCTCACACACTTAACCAAGATAAATTCAGAATTGGTGTATGACTTGAATATAAAGAGGGAAACTATAAATAAATAGTTTTACTTATAAATATATATATATATAAATATTTATAAAAATATAAAAAGTAAAACTATAAGTGAGGACAGAATTGTATACTTGTCAGATCTTTCCCAAAGGAAAGATTTTAAAGCCAAGCAAGAAAAAATTGGAAAATGTAAAATAAATTATTTTGATTACATTAAAATAAAAGTTTTTGTACAAACAAAACTAATACTATCAAAATTAGAAGGGAAGCAATCTTTATAACAAAAAACTGAGACAAAGGTCTAATTACTTAAAGACATAAGGAGCTAAATAAATTGTACAAAAATCAAGCCATTCCTCAATTGATAAGTGGGCAAGGGATAGCCAATTTTCAGATAAAGGCATCAAAACTATCAACAAACACATGAAAAAGTACTCTAAATCTCTTATAATTTGGGAAATGCAAATCAACACAACTCTGAGGTACCACCTTACTTACACCTAGCAGGTTAGCTAACGTGACAGGAAAGGAAAGTGGTGAATGTTGGAGGGGATGTGGCAAAATTGCAACATTAATGCATAACTGGTGGAGTTGTGAATTGATCCAACCATTCTGGATGGCAATTTGGATCTATGCTCAAAGGGCTTTAAAAGACTATCTCACTTCCAGTTAAGATGGCGGCAGAGTAAGGAGCAGCTGCTCAATCTATCCTAACCGAAGCATACAGGACTCCTCAAAGGGACATAAAAACGAATCCAGACGAACGAAGGGACCCCACAACAGGGCACAGCATTGAAGGTACGTGAAATCAGGGCACTTCCACGCTATAAAGGGGCAAAACTGCTCTCACTAAAATGCGAGAGGAAGAAACTCCTCCCCAAATCCCCACACCACTCACAGCTCCAAGGCCAATGCACAAGAGTGAAAGCAGGATTGGGGCACCTAGTAAGTCACAGGCAGCTCCAGGGCTTGTACCTGATAGCTGCAAGATTTAGGACCCCAAGTGGATAAAGAACACGCACAGACTTTCCCAAGCTCCTGCTCTGGTCAAGGCAGAGCCCTAGGCGTGGACAAAGATCTTGAGTGCAGGCTAGGACCTCGAGTGGGGACCCAGTGCAGATGGGAGTGAGGCTGTAGAAGCAGCACCTGAGACTGCTGAAGGAGCCTCACCAGAGAGGCAGACCAGAGATGACCAGGAGGCTCAACCCCGAGGACAAGGAGACCTGAGCCCTCCTCAGGAGCCTAGAAAGAGAAGACAAACCCTGAGTGTAAAGACAAAGCTGAGAAGGGGTGGGGCTAACAATGGTAAGCCGAGAACCCCAGAAGAAAAAGACTATCAAGAAAAACTCTGGAACACTCAACAACTTTTACAAAGATAAAATCCAGACAACAGAGGAGGACAAACAAGTATCCAAACCTTCCCAAAACAATGAAAACTGGTCACAAGCTATGGAAGAGTTCAAAAATGAGATGTTGAGGAAGATGGAAGAGATCTGGCAAGAAAATAACAGTTTAAAAGGCAGAATTTTGCAATTGGAAAGTGAGGCTCAGAAATCAAATGAAGTGATAAGCAAACTGAACACCAGAAATGACCAGATCGAAAAGGAAAACCAAAAGATCGTAGCTGAAAACCAGTCCCTTAAGGCTAAAATTGAGCAATTAGAAGCCAATGATCTCTCAAGACAACAGGAACAAATAAAACAAAGTCAAAAGACTGATAAAATAGAAGGAAACATGAAATATTTCAATGAAAAAGTGACAGACCAAGAAAACCAGTCTAGAAGAGACAATTTGGGAATTATTGGTCTTCCAGAAAAAGTAGAAATTAATAGAAACTTGGACTCCATACTTAAAGAAATTATTCAGCAAAATTGTCCTGAAGTTCTACAACAAGAGGGCAATATAGGCATTGAAAGGATCCATAGGTCACCATCTACACTGGACCCAGAAAAGTCAACACCTAGGAATATAATAGCCAAATTCAAGAGCTATCAAGTAAAAGAAAAAAATCTTATAAGAAGCCAGAAAGAGACAATTCAAATATCAAGGAGCACCAATCAGGATCACACAGCATCTGGCAGCCTCCATGCTAAAAGACCGCAAGGCTAGGAATACGAAATTCAGAAAGGCAAGAGACCTGGGCCTTCAGGCACGGATCAACTACCCATCAAAACTGACTATATACTTCCAGGGGAAAGTATGGGCATTCAACAAAATTGAAGATTTCCAAGTTTTTGCACAAAAGAGACCAGGACTAAATGGAAAGTTTGATATCCAACCCAAAAATCAAGAGAAACATGAAAATGTAAATAAGAAACAGAGAGAAAAGAAAGAAAAATCATAATTTTTTAAATTTGACTATTTAAGGGCTTAAATAAGATCTAAATATCTGTATTACTATGAGGAGAAATGCTATGTATAATTTTCTGTAGTGAACTATATTCACTATTATAATATTCACTATGATAGCAACCAGAAGAATAATTCATAGGGAGAGGACAGGATACTAAATGGTCTAAGATGACATGGGGGGGGGTGGGAAAGAAGGAGGGGAATAGTAGGGGACACCAAGAGAAATCTGAGTAAATAAGAAAAATAGGATATTCTATTACACACAAAGAGGGCATGGGAAGGGGAGGAGATAAATACTATTATAAGAAGGAGAGGAAGAGAGCATTAAAGGTAATATTTAAACCTTACTCTCATTGTAATCAACCTGGAAAGGGAAGAGTAGATATATTATCCATTGGGATAAAAAACTCTATCTAACCCTACTGAGAAAGTCAGAAGGGATAAACCAAAGGGAGCAGGAGAGTGGGGAGGTCAAAAAAGGGAGTGGAGAAGAAGGGGGAGGGAATTCATTAGGCCTTTAAAAACAAAAAGAGGGGAATAACAAGGGAGGGAGAAGAAAGGGAAGTCAATCAAGGGAGGGGATAAGGGATACCAGCTCAAAGCAAACTACTTGTTTAAAAGAAAATAGTGTAAGAAGAAGGGGTGGGTCTAGGGGAGGATACAAAAATGTCAGTGAATGCACAACTGATAATTATAACTCTGAATGTGAATGGGATGAACTCGCTCATAAAATGGAAGCAAATAGCAGAGTGGATCAGAAACCAAAATCCTACCATATGTTGCCTACAAGAATATGAGGCGGGTAGACATACACAATTTTAAGGTTAAGGGCTTGAGCAAAATCTTTTCCGCATCAAATGAGAAAAAGAAGGCAGGAGAGGCTATTATGATTTCTGACAAAGCCAAAGTAAAAATGGATATGATTAAAAAGGACAGGGAAGGTCATTACATCCTGATTAAAGGCAGTATAAACAATGAGGAAATAACACTGCTCAATATATATGCACCAAGTTTTATAGCATCCAAATTCATAAAGGAGAAACTGGCAGAGCTCAAGAAGGAAATAGATAGTAAAACCATAATAGTGGGAGATCTAAATATTCCTCTTTTGGATCTAGATAAATAAAACCAAAAAATAAACAAGAAAGAGGTAAGAGAGGTGAATGAAGTCCTAGAAAAATTAGATTTAATTGATATGTGGAGAAAAATAAATAGGGACAAAAGGGAATACACCTTCTTTTCAGCTGCACATGGTACATTCACAAAGATTGACCATGTAATAGGTCATAGAATCATTGAAAAAAAATGCAAAATAGCAGAAAAAATTAATCTAATCTTTTCAGATCATAATGCAATAAAAATAATAATTAGTAAGGGCACCTGGACAGACAAATCAAAAACCAATTGGAAATTAAACAATATTATTCTCCAAAACCAATTTGTCAAAGAAGAAATCACAGAAACAATCAACAATTTCATTGAAGAGAATGACAATGATGAGACATCCTACCAAACTCTGTGGGATACAGCCAAGGCAGTAGTCAGGGGGAAATTTATATCCTTGAGTGCATATATTAACAAATTAAGGAGTGAAATAAGGATGCCCATTGTTACCTCTATTACTCAACATAGTACTAGAAACACGAGCAGTAGCAATTAGAGAAGAAAAAGAAATTGAAGGTATCAAAATAGGCAAGGAGGAGACTAAGCTATCACTCTTTGCTGATGATATGATGGTATACTTAAAAAATCCTAGAGAATCAACTAAGAAGCTGGAAGAAATAATCAACAACTTTAACAAGGTTGCAGGATACAAAATAAATGCACATAAATCATCAGCATTTCTACATATTTCCAACACATTAGAGCAGCAAGAGGTAGAAAGAGAAACACCATTTAAAATTACCCTAGACAATATAAAATACTTGTGAATCTATCTACCAAAACAAACACAGCTATTATACGAAAAAAACTACAAAACACTTGCCAAACAAATAAAACTGGATCTCAACAATTGGAAAGCCATTAACTGTTCATGGGTAGGACGAGCTAACATAATAAAAATGAACATCCTACCCAAATTAATTTACCTATTTAGCACCATACATATCAAACTACCAAAAAACTTCTTTACTGAATTAGGAAAAACTATAACAAATTTCATTTGGAATAACAAAAATCAAGAATATGAAGGGAAATAATGAAAAAAATGTGAAGGGAGGAGGCCTAGCAGTACCAGATATTAAACTATACTATAAAGCAGCAGTCATTAAAACAATATGGTACTGGCTAAGAGATAGAAGGGAGGATCAGTGGAATAGGCTTGGGGTTTATGACATCAGCAAGACAGTGTATGATAAACTCAAAGAGCCCAACTTTTGGGACATGAATCCACTATTTGACGAAAACTTTTGGGAAATTTGGAAAATAATATGGGAGAGATTAGGTTTAGATCAACATCTCACACCCTACACCAAGATAAATTCAGAATGGGTGAATAACTTGAATATAAAGAGGGAAACTATAAATAAGTTAATTGAACACAAAATAGTATACCTGTCAGATCTCTGGGAAAGGAAAGATCTTAAAAACAAGCAAGAGTTAGAGAAAATTACAAAATGTAAATTAAATGGTTTTGATTATATTAAGCTAAAAAGCTTTTGTACAAACAAAAACAATATAGTCAAAATCAGAAGGGAAAAAACAAATTGGGAAAAAATCTTTATAACAAAAAACTCTGACAGGGCTCTAATTACTCAAATATATAAGGAGTTAAGTCAATTGTATAAAAAAATCAAGCCATTCCCCAATTGATAAATGGGCAAGAGGCATGAATAGGCAATTTTCAGGTAAAGAAATCAAAAGTATCAATAAGCACATGAGAAAGTGTTCTAAATCTCTAATAATTAGAGAAATGCAAATCAAAACAACTCTGAGGTATCACCTCACACCTAGCAGAATGGCTAAAATGAAAGAAGGGGAGAGTAATGAATGCTAGGGGGGATGTGGCAAAATTGGGACATTAATGCATTGCTGGTGGAGTTGTGAACTGATCCAGCCATTCTGGCTGGCAATTTGGAACTATGCTCAAAGGGCTATAAAAGAATTCCTGCCCTTTGATCCAGCCATACCATTGTTGGGTTTGTACCCCCAAAAGATCATAGATAAACAGACTTGTACGAAAATATTTATAGCTGCGCTTTTTGTGGTGGCAAAATACTGGAAAAGGAGGGTATGTCCTTCAATTGGGGAATGGCTGAACAAACTGTGGTATATGCTGGTGATGGAATACTATTGTGCTAAAAGGAATAATAAACTAGAGGAGTTCCAGGTGAACTGGAAAGACCTCCAGGAACTGATGCAGAGCAAAGGAGCAGAGCCAGAAGAACACTGTACACAGAGACTGATATACTATGGTAAAATTTGAATACAATGGACTTCTGTACCAGCAGAAAGCAATGACACAGGACAGCTCTGAGGGATTTATGGTAAGAAATGCTTCCCACATTTAGAGGAATAACTGCAGGAGAGAAAACATATAAGAAAAACAAATGCTTGAACACATGGGCTGAGGAGGACATGATTGGGGATGTGGACTCGAAACTACCACACCAATGTAACTAACAACAATTTGGAAATAGGTCTTGAACAAGGACCGATGTTGAAACCAGTGAAAATGTGCATTGGCTATGGGTGGGGGGAGAGCGGGGGGTGAAGGGGAAAGTAGGAGCTTGAATCATGTAAACATATTAAAAATGAATATTAATAAATGATTAAAAAATTTAAAAAAAAGACTATCTGCCTTTTGATCCAGCCATAGCACTGCCTGGTTAATACCCAAAGAAATAATAAGGAAAAAAGACTTGAACAAAACTATTTATAGCCATTCTCTTTGTGGTGGCAAAAAATTGGAAAATGAGGAAATGTCCTTTGATTGGGGACTGGCTGAACAAATTGTGGTATCTATTGGTGATGGAATACTATTGTGTTCAAAGGAATAAAGAACTGGAGGAATTCCATGTGAACTGGAATGACCTCCAAGAATTGATACAAAGTGAAAAGAGCAGATCCAGGAGAACATAGTACACAGAGATTGATACACTGTGGTACAATCAAACTAAAAGCAGTGGAAGGATCCAGAGCAAGGCTGAGGAACTTATGAGAAAGAAAACTAGCCACATTCAGAGGAAGAACTGTGGGAGGAGAAACACGGAAGAAAAACAACTGCTTGAACACATAGGCTTTGGGGCATATTATTGGGGATGTAGACACTAAATGATAACTCTAGTCCAACTATCAATAATATGGAATTAGGTCTTAATCAATGATACATTTAAAACCCAGTGGAATTATGCATCAGCTACGGGGGTGTTGTTGAAGGGGGTGTGGGAGAGAGGGAAAGAACATGAAATATGTAACTATGGGAAAATTTTCAAAATTAGAATTAAAAAAATAAAAATAAAATATTTTTCCATGTTTACATAATTCATTTTCTTTCTCTCCTACCTCTCAGAGCCAAGAAGGAATTCTATTGCATTGTACAAAAGTTATCACTTTATACCTATTTCCATTTCATTCATTTTGCTATAGAGTGATTTTTTTTAAAAGCCTAAACCCCAAATTACATAGGCATTGTAACATCCATAATCTCAAGTCGGGTGAAAATGACTCACAGAATTCCACCGTAACCCTAAGAACTCCAGGAAAGGGGGTAGTTGGGGCAGTTAAGAATTTGGGTATAAAAAATCAGGACACTCAGCTTGCAAAACTCACTCTTTAGGGGATTATGGGTGGCTGGGAGTGAGGGAGGATTGTTTCTTTTTTTGTTAGTTAGTTTCTGACCTCAGGGAGCCAGGTGTACTTTGCTGTTTACCTTATACAGACTAAACCACACTGTGTGTACTGGAAAATACCCCACATGCAGTATCTCAGTTAATGTCTAATTTAAAGAGACCTTCCATCAAGGTTACCTTCATCATCTTAAACTTGATAACATTAGATTAAGAGAAAAGTTAGTTTGTGAGGGAGTTAGAGGTTAAATTATTCAAAAGTGTTCCCCTTTGGGGAATGCTATATCTAACAAGTTTACTGAAGGCATTAGATAGCTTTCCTTACCCTTAATCCTAAACTTCCCTCCTTCCCCTGTTTTCTGAAATTAATAAATCCCTTCCCTTGTTAAGTTTATGAGCCAGTGTGGTTATATTTTAGACCTTACCAATGAATTCCATACATTACATAGGCAAAATCTCCATCCAGGCAAGCACTGAACCCAGCTGTTGTCTAGAGAGAAAGACTACAGTTTTGAAGACATCTTGGACTTTTATCCATTTTAGGTTTTGGGGAATAATATTTTAACTGTGGAAGTACTAATCTCAGTGGAAGCATTTCCTATCTGTCAGTTAATTTAGCACTGGGATAATCAAGTCTAAATAGCCTCCATTTCTGATCTAAAAGGGAAAAATACTTATTCCTCCTGCTGTAACTGCCTTAGGAGAAGGAGGAGAAAGAAATCTATTCACTCACACCCCTCCTCCTTGCTAGGATAGGCAGCTTCATCCTTGGCTCTGACTCCATTATCAATCATTGCCAATCTGAACCAATCCTATACCAACATATACATATGATAAAGTGTCATATGTTTTGTTTTTGCATTTCTACTCCCATAGTTCTTTCTTTCGATGTGGATAGAATTCTTTTAGATAAGTCCTTCAGGAATGTACCAAGTGCTGCTGAAAAGAAGGTATATTCCTTTTTACCCCATTAACTTTTCTCCATATATCTATTAACCCTAATTTTCTAAGATTTCCTTCACATCTCTTACTTCTTAATTTTTTTTTTGGTTAGATTTATCTGACTCTGATAGATGAAGGTTGAGATCTCCCACTAGTATAGTTTTAGTATCTATTTCCCCTTTAAGCTTCAATAGTTTCTTCTTTAAAACTGGATGCTATACCATTTGGTCCATACATGTTGAGTACCAATATGTCTTTATTGTCTATACTGCCTTTTACCAGGATGTAAATACCTTCCTTATCTCTTTTAATCAGACCTATTTTTACTTTGGCTTTGTCAGAGATCATGATTATGACTCCTACTTTCTTTTTCTCAGTTCATTCCAAATGAATTCAGCTCCAGGCTCTTACCTTTACCCTGTGTCTGTTACTTGCCTCATGTGTGCTTCTTGTAGACAACATATGATTCGGTTTTAGTTTTTAATCCATTTTGCTACCTGTTTCTGTTTTATGGGTGAATTCATCTCATTCACATTCAGAGTTATGATTAATATCTATGTGTTCCCCATCATTTTGATTTCCTCTTTTAATCCTGCCCTTTCTTCTTTCCCTATTTCCCTCTCTCCAGCTACTGTATTTTCCCCTGAATTTAGAAATATCACCAGTTTTTCTTCCATATCTATTTGGGGCTTTTGCTATAGCTGCTGCTGCTGAGGAAGGGAATTATCAGCCCAGCAACAGCTGGGTGGTACTAATGGGGCTAAGACCCTGCAAGGACTTCTATGAAATCAAATAGTTAAAGAATCCCCAAACATCTGGCTGTCTTTGTCTTGCCTGTCTTGAGAAGTCTCTGTAGCAGCTTGTCTCCCTTTGTGGTCACCAAACTGTCATTGTTGACAAACTCTTATTGTAAAATTAGGACATTAGTCCTTCGATTTTAATAAAGTTTATTAGAATTAGTTGGATAGGTTAAAAGAAGAGAGAGATAGATGAAAATAGAGTTAAATACCCCAATCTAGCTCCCTACGCAAGTGTTTCCAGCAGTCACCCCAGCAGCAAGTTCCTTTATTGCCAGACACAGAAAGGCCTGACACTTCCTTGTTAGCCTCTTTTATCCTCTCTTTCACCACCAGATCAAGTGTAATGCCAATATAAGGGATGTCTGTTTGTCTTTTTTCCTACTTGTTGATGAAAAATAATAATGGAAAATATAAAAGAAAATGTTTATGTGGACACTACTGGAACTCCCCTATCCCATTTCACATCAGAAACTAATGGCAGCATAGTTGACATATTCTTATTATTGTTCAATTAGGTTTTTTTCCTCCATGATTTTAACCAGCTCTTTCTCCTTATTCTTAAGAGAGTTCTGAAAAATTGGTGTCAACTTTCTAGAAAAATATTTTTTTTGTATTCTCTAAACATAATGCAATGTGCCCTTCTCTTGCATTTTTCCCTCCTTTCTTTTTAAGGCAATACCTTAGATTAGAACTACCCTAGAGCAGAGATATAGGATTTAGACTTTTGAGTTGGAATAACTTAACAGATGATCTAATCCAACCCTGTTTGTAAAGCAACTGAAATACAAAGAGTTAAAAAGCCTGACCAAGGTCATACAATAGTTCAACTTGTTATTTTCCTTTTGGCTAGAGGTAGGGTCACTGTTGCTGATTAATATAGAAACTCCTTGTGAGCAGAGACTTTCTCACTTTTGAATTGGTATCTTTACCGTATAGCACAATGCTTGTCATGACATGAGATCTTAATGAAAATTTTTATTCATTCAAGTTGATTAGGCAGGTTGTAAACCAAGGTCTTATTATTCCAAGTCCAAATCCAGGAAATGTATGTTTGCCACTACTGTATTTGAAATAGTAAAAGAATGTTAAGAGCTAAGATTTTCATTCTCATCCTGTTTTGTTGATATCTCAAAATTAGTTTCAAAATCAGGGGTACACTATTTCATTTTTATAGTCACTATCTCATTACTGATTACTCATTACCACAACCTGTTCAAGTCATACTAGATATTTTTTGGACCACATCTATTTTTCACTGGACACCTAGGTGGTGCAATGGATAGTACAATGAGACTGGAGTCAAAAAGACCTGAAATTCTCATCTTTTACACTTATGCTATGTGACATTGGGCAAGTCACTTAATTCATTTTTCCACATTTTCTTCATCTGTAAAATCTGCTGATGAGAGAAACAGCAAATTATTCCAGTATCTTTGCTAAGAAAATCCCAAATGGAACTATCAAAAAGTAGGACAACACTGAACAACTGGATTGGGAGAAAGAAGCACCATTTATAGTGGAAAGAGTATTGAACTTAGAGTTCAAATCCTGTCTTTATCACTGTGTTACTCTGAGTCACTTAAACTCTCAGAGCCTTAGTTTCTTCATATGTAATGTTAAATTTAGTGATTCATAATGTTTGTAATAGCTCTAAATTTGTGGTCCTTAGAACTTAACTCCTGTTCTAAAAATTCTTTCCATGAATTCATGTCAGTTATTTGTCTGCTACTTATTTTTTAAGTTTATTTTCTATATAATTTTTATTTTCCAAAGTTTATTGCTAAGTGGCCCACCTTCTGATTATGAATCTTTTTAAACTTAGGATACCATTTTGGTAAGATGTACATAGTCTTCCAGATCCAGGAATCCTTTCCAGCAGGGTAGGCCTGCCAGATATTAGGCACCACTCATTTTAAAAAAGCTGAATGGAGGTTTTGACTAGCTTCTATGCCAAAATAATGTATTAAAGTAACAAATTAAAGACCAAATAATTGAAAAGTTTCGAGAGAAAAAAATAAATCTTTGGGTAAAAGGAAATTATTTTCCCTAGTAATTAATTTTAGAACTCATTTTAAATTTTAAGGTCCTTTATAGCCAATAGTTTTTTTTTCTTTCTGTATTTGAGATAGTAATCATAAAATAAATTCCCATGCAACCTAATTTTCTCTCTCTCTCTTCTCTCTCTCCTCTCTCTTTCTCTTTCTCTCTCCCCCCTTTTATTTCTCTCTTCCTCTCTTTGACTCTCATTAATGTTGCATAATGTAAATCTACCCTCAATAAAGAGTTTAGGATTAAAAATAATAATATATATATATATATATAAACAATGATATGAAAGACAAAAAAATCCCAATTTGGTGTTCTTTGCATATAGATATAGATATAGATACAGATACAGATACAGATACAGATACAGATGTAGATATAGATATAGATATAGATATTTTTATGTTTGTAATAACAGAAATATTGGGAAGCTGATGGTTTGGCCAGGGCCAGATGTCTGCAAGATACTCTCCTCTCACACAGACAGGCTTGAGTGAGTGAGTAGGGAGGGGTTTAGGTACTCCTTGCTCTCGAACCTCCCCCCAAGCAGTTGATTTCAGTTGAAGATGGAGACAGGGTGGAATGTCTTCTAGCAAGATTCAGCAGAGGCTAATCTTTAATGATGGTCCCTTTCTCTAACTTATATTCCCCACAGGTCTGATTGAGGACTGAGTAGTAGCTAGATATCTTGTTTTGTTTTGTTTTGTTTTTTTAAATTTAAACATTTATTAATATTCATTTTTAACCTGTTTACATGCTTCATGCCCCTACTTTCCCCTTCACCCCTAACTCTCCCCCCACCCATGGCCAATGCACATTTCCACTGGTTGTAACATGTGTCCTTGTTCAGGGCCTATTTCCATATTGTTGTTAGTCTCATTGGTGTGGTTGTTTTGAGTCTACGTCCCCAATCATGTCCGCCTCAGTCCATGGGTTCAGGCAATTATTTATCCTCTATATTTCCTCTCCTGCAGTTCTTCCTCTGCATGTGGGTAGCGTTCTTTACCATAAATCCCTCATAGCTGTCTTGTGTCATCACATTTTTGCTGGTACAGAGATCCATTACATTCGATTTTACCATAGTATAGCCATTTCTGTGTACAGTGTTCTTCTGGCTCTGCTCCTTTTGCTCTGCATCAGTTCCTGGAGGTCTTTCCAGTTCACCTGGAAAGCAGACGCTCAGGGAAAGTGCCTGCTTTAGAGATTTTTATTCACGCCTGGGGCAATGCCTTCACCCGCACAGACTCTCGGGGAACATCCGTGCGAGACCCCTAGCCTCTTGGGGTCCCACGTCTTGCAGCTCACAGGTACAAGCCCTGGGGCTGCTAGTGATTTACTGGTTTCCCCAATCCTGTTTTCACTCTTGTGTGTTGGCCGTGGCACTGTGCGTGGTGTGTGTGTGTGGGGGTATGGGGGAGGGGCTTCTTCCTCTCGCGTTTTAGTGAGAGCTGTTTCACCCCTTTATAGTGTGGAAATGCCCTGATTCTGCGTACCTTCAATGCTGTGCCCTGTTGTGGGGTTCCTTTGGTCATCTGGGTTACTTTTTATGTCCCCTTGAGGAGTCCTGTATGCTTTGGTTAGGAGAGATTGAGCAGCTGCTCCTTACTCTGCTGCCATCTTAATTGGAAGTGGTGAATCCCGTCAATACACTTTTTAATAATCATTTTCTGATATTTCACAATCCATGTCATCTTTTTCCCTTTCTCTCTTTCTCCCTACCCAAGATGACTGATCATATTATATAGGTTATACATATGCTATTATGTAAAATATATGCATATATATATATATATATATTACTTATTCATCATATTGTTAAAGAAGACACATGTAGACTTCCACTTCTGGAAATTAAGATGGTAAAGTAAGGAATGCTCTAAGATTGGCCAACTCCATCTCCAAACATCCCCCTCCCAATAAGAGAAAATGGTTAAAAACTAGAGAAAGTAGAGGGAGTCACCTCACTGGAGTGAGAAAGGAGAATAGCCCAGCTCTTACAATATACAGGAAAGCAGAAGAGCAGGGACCAACTCACCATACACTTGGGGAAAGATCTTGATATAGAACATATTATCCTACATGATTAAGATAAAGGTGCTAGCAGAGACTAGTTTACCTCGCATGGCCTAATAAATGCACTGGTAGAAAAGGGCCAAGCCCATAGAATTTGCCACAAGGAAAGGAAATATTAGTGACTGTCTTATTACATTTGTACCAGGGAAAGCAGAGCTGATAAAAGAGCAAAAGACAAAGAAAAAAAATACAACCTTAGACAGTTACCTTCTGTAAGAACCGCATTTTTTCTTGATAATCTTTTTCTTCTGGGCTTCCCTATGGCTTGCCATTGTTAGCCCTGCCCCTTTTCAGCTTTGTCTTCACACTCAGGGTCTGCCTGTGCTTTCTGAGCTCCCGAGGGCTCCGGTCTCCTTGTCCTCGGGGTCAGGCCTCCTGGTAGTCCCCAGTCTGCCCCTCTGCCCAAGGCTCCTTCAGTGGTCTTGGGGGCTGCTTCCACAGTCTAGCTCCCATCTGCACCGGGTCCTCACTCGATGTCCTAGCTTGTGCTGGAGATGTTTATTCAAGGCTAGGGCACTGCCTTCACCTATGCAGACACTTGGGGAAAAGTCCCTGCTTTAGAGATTTTTATTCGCGCCTAGGGCAATGCCTCACCCCGGGCAGATGCTCTGGGAAAGTCCCTGCATTAGGGATCTTTGTCCACATCTGGGGCAGTGCCTTCACCCGTGCAGACTCTTGGGGAACGTCCGTGCGAGCCTCCCAGCCACTTAGGATCCCACGTCTTGCAGCTCACAGGTACAAGCCCTGGGGCTGCTAGTAATTTACTGGTTTCCCCAATCCCGTTTTCACTCTTGTGTGTTGGCCTTGGTGCTGTGTGTGGTGTGTGTGTGTGTGGGGGGGGGGTGGAGGGGCTTCTTCCTCTCTCATTTTAGTGAGAGCTGTTTCACCCCTTTATAGAGTGGAAATGCCCCGATTCTGCGTACCTTCAATGCTGCGCCCTATTGTGGGGTTCCTTCATTCGTCTGGGTTCATTTTTATGTCCCCTTGAGGAGTCCTGTATGCTTTGGTTAGGAGAGATTGAGCAGCTGCTCCTTACTCTGCCGCCATCTTAACTGGAAGCAGTAGCTAGATATCTTAAAGTTAAGGACTGAGATGGATCTGACTTCTTAGGCTGGCAACTGACAGGAATCAAGCTTAATGGTAGCAGAGTATCCTCAAATAATTGCCAGGCACAGATATTAGAAATAAAGCTTATATTAATAAAAGAAAGAAAGGGGAAGGTAAGAGGGGGTAATTAGGATTCAGATAAGAACTGGGAAGGCATGTACTGTCAGGTTGAAGCTGCTCCTCCCCACCAGGAGGGAGTGGCAGACCTTTAGGTAACTTGCTGTCAAAGCTAACAGTAATAACTTCTAATGTCTATATAACTAAATAATTATATTGATTCTGGAAAGGTCTAATCCTACTAGACAGACAAACTCCTGAGTAGAAACCACAATGGCTTTGCCACTATGGCCTCCCAGGCAAACCCCCAAATCAGGAGCAGCAAACAGAAAGATCTGTTCCCCTCAACATCCAGGAAACAACTGTTTAACTCCCTCTCAACTGTCCCCTGACCCAAATTTCTTAGGGGGAGGGGTCCCCTGAAATTCTGGGTGAGGCTTGACCCTGTATTTTGCAGGCATTACATCCTGCTATCTTCTACATTACAATATAGATATAGATATAGATATAGATATAGATATAGATATAGATATAGATATAGATAAAGATATAGATATAGATATTGAGTATCATCTGACCTCCTTCTTCCAGAGCTGTGCAGGGGTATACTGATGGATTGCAAAGTTCTCTTCACTAAAATTATTGAAATATCCCCCCTACCTGCACCAATAAGTCCAATGTCCAAGGCCCTGAACTTCAACATTTAAGAATCTTCAGATATTTCAGATACATATTTCAAATACATGACCATTACAATAGAATAAATGTTACTTCCTAAGATATTGTGACATTCTCTACATTCTCCTCTATCCCACCTTAATTTCTGGGAAGAGTGGGATCATAATTAGCTCAGTTTCTATGAAATATTAGTCTTACAAAATTGATATCCAAATCAGTGTCACACGAGTCCCTGTTTCAGCTATCATTGTCCTTGATATCAAAGTTTACCCCCAAAGTCTACTTATTTGTCCTCTTTGTAATGCAGCTGAGCTGACTAAAAAATCCTCAATAGATTCCAACACATGAAATTCTTAGAGCTTCTATGTCATGAATTTTAAACCTCAGAAGATTGGGTTCTCTACAGTAATCTTCTTCACTTAGAAATAACCAATGATGTGGGAAAATGACTAAAGCCTTTTTCCAAAGGGTTATGTCATCTTCCAGATGGAGACCACAAGGTCTTTACCTTCTATTCAATATTATAGCTCAGTAGATAATTATGGAGTTTACAAATTCCACCCAGAATGAGCAGCTGAAGATCATAAATGACTCAGGCACCAAATCATGGTGCCTTTTTGAATGCACCTAGAGTTCTAGGTTCAGAGTCAATCAAAAAGCTTCTTTTAACCACATGCTCAGCTGACTGGAACCAACTGAAGTTTCTATATTCTCAAGTCTCTCAGAAACATTTATATTATAAATCATCACAACTTCCACAAAAGCAGGCTCTCCACCCTCTTCTCATGATGAATGCTTATTAACTAGTCACGCGAATGCAATTTGTATATGCATCTGGTTCCTGTTACAAAAGTAAGAAAATTGATTTGTGTGATATAATTCACTAATAAAATGTCATTCTTCTTTATGCCAGGAGTCTCATGTCTAGCAATATTAAGTGTGTCTCATATGGGTGCTAGGTAAAGTTTTTAGTGAGAATTATACTTCAAATGATTTCATGTAAGAAAAAAGAAAGTTTTCGCTTTGGTCTCTTACTCAAATTTTATCCTATCTGTGAGACTGGCAATAACAAAAATAGTTGGCATCTGGAGAATGGAAGGAAATAATTTATGGTATCCTTGTTAGATTACAATTATTTTGACTTAGCAATTTGTCACTCCATAAAAAAACCACTAACATAACTGAAAATTCCATTTACTCATTTTTCAGATCATGGGCTACATAGAATGAAAAAGAATTTCTAACATTTTGAGCCTAAATAAAGGTATATTGCTCTGCCAAGGATCATGAGCTCATATGTATCCTGGATATATCTAGGGACTCTAAAGATATAGTGAATCACTACATGGACTTCTAGAAGATGATTAACTTCAGGGTTACTTTTGGCCATGAACTATCTAGATTTTGAAAAGATTTGTTGATATATAATGGAGTGAAAAACTGAGAGTCATACCTTGGTCATTACTCTTGCCCATGATCATGGCATGAAGTTCAAGGCTATATATTTGTTAAAATGAGAAACAGCTTCTTTCTCAACATTTTCAGCAGTAACTCTCCAGATGGCATCATATCATTATGGTGAGTGGCATGAAAAAGGAGTCCTCTACCTTGTTATCAAGGAAACTCTCTTTCTATGGAAACCATTCTCCATATGGAACATAGATTTCAATAAGAAAAGTTGGGATACCAACTCTGTCTTATTTTGTACCTTTTATATTTGGTCTTTCCTGGTTATAGGTATATAATCATCTTAGGATGGATGTGTTCAGAATTTAAAAATGCCCTTATAAAATCAAAAGACCAGGAAGTACTGAGTTTGAACTAACTAGTATCAAAAATAATTTTATATCAGATCAGATCAGATCCCTGCCCCATTTTATCAGAAAATATATTTTAAAATTGCAATCTCCCCAAATATAAAAGAAAAAAATGACTAATAGTTATAAAATTATTTTATATTCTAAAATAGCTTAACTATCATCTCACCAGATAGTACTAGGAGTTAAAAGGTAATTAATTAACTGACTCATATTCTTTTAATGTGTATTCTAAAGGAGCGCTTTGTTTCTGTTGTGTGTGTGTGTGTGTGTGTGTGTGTGTGTGTGTGTGTGTGAAGGATAAATTACCTATTCTATACTGATTTGTATGGTGATTGTACCTTTACCCATACATATATGCAAACATCTTTTCAGATAAACTTTTCTATTTGTGAGCTATAATGTAATTTACTGAAACCATATTCATGTCCTGAGAAACCTCATGTCAAGATAATGAATAAAAGAATTTATCAAGACTATGTATTTGAGAAAAGGGAGATTCTTCTTTAGAGGCCAGATTCCCCTGAACTAAATCCATTCTAAGTTGGGTGGCACACTACAGGACAGGGAACGAATTCTGCTCAGTTATACAAGCTCAGTACTAGACTAAAATGGAATAGTTTTGAGGTAATAAATTTCTAGATATTTATATAAAAATCTAATTAGAGATTTGGTATTCCTGGTTGATACTGTAAAAGTATTTAATACCCATATGATTCAGGTACTAAATAAATGTGACTATGTCAGAAAAAAAGTAAGTAAAATTCCCCAAAGTGAAGCACTTAGCTTGTTCTCAAAAACAGAATCAGATCTAATAAAATCAAATTGGAAAAATTCTTCAAACATCTAGAGGACAATGAAATCATGCAGAGTAAACACAGCAGAATCATTAACCATAAATCATGCTGGCGTAAGTTAATAGTTTTTTGACAGATTATAAAATTAGTGGATAAAGGGAAGCCTATAGATAATAAACATTGGGGCTTCAATAAGTCAGCTAATATGGTGACTCAAATGTATGTGTAAAATTTATCAAATCCTTTTTGATAAGAGTAAAATGGAATGGATTAAAAGGAGACTAAGAGCTCGTAAATGTAGGAAATGATAAATGGCAGTGTGTCCACTGAAGTGTTACAAGAATTATTCCTGGTTTTGCTGTCCATAAATGAAGGTCAGATACTGCTTGAATTAAATTGACAGTTGATACCAATTGGGAAATGTTTGTAAACATCAGTTTAGAAAAAAATAAATGTCTGGATAGCTGTTAAGTTAAATGTTTGAATAGTACCAAACACATAAGATTCAATATGTAAAATGGCAAACTAAGGAAAATATTATTAAAGAAATATAGTGTAATAGTCAAAGTCCCCAATAAAAGTGATTGCCTAGTATTTTGTAAAACATAATATGACCAATAAAAATTTATTATTCATGAATTGAAATAGGAAAGCTATTTAGGTATCTTTTCAAAGTATGCACCCAAAGCAAAAGATACCATGGTTTTGTGCCCTTTTATTACTCCAATCTTTCTCCTATTTTTCTAAGTCCCCAAATCAATCAACCCTTCTCTTTTACTTCTACCTGAGACCAGATACTTACTACCCCTAAAACCACTCTGACTCATGGGTTATCTTGAACCTTATGGTGCCCAGAAGTAGACCTCTATGTCATTTCCAGATATATTTGAAACATATTGTTGCTTAAATATACCTTTTTCTAGCTCTCCTTTACTTGTTCTCTTATCCTGTCAGATTGCAAACTGCTGACTTTCAAGGATTATGATGATTATCTCCCTAGTTTTACAGCTTATTTTTAGTTTTTCTTTAATTGCTCCTTCCAAATCCAGTAGAGTCTACTGTACAGTCATTTTGAGTGGACAATTACATGACTATATAATATAAAGGAATTTTGGGAGACTTTAAATCAACATGCAAATGCCAGTGATTTGTTTTATTTTCCAAGAATGTGAAAGCTACTTCAAATCAAGAACAGTTTTCATTTTAATATTTCTAATCCTTGATCTTAGCACTTAATATTGTAGGGGCTCAAATTATTTCTTAAATGTAATGGAATTGAGTAAGACAAGCTTGCCAAGAAATTTCAGACACTCCAGCTTCTAGCTCTTATTTACCAGACAAGGCAGGTACCAGAGGCCTCTAATTATCAATTTTCTCAAAACTTCTGTTGTTGTCATACAATGGTTTTGCACTTCTGAATAATGACTACTACCTGCAACTTGTCTCATCTTACCAACTCCCAAAGATTGGACAATATCTATTGATTCCACTGACCTAGTGCTCTTAACATTTTTGCCTTCTGATACTCTTTCCAGCTATGATTTGTGATTAATTGCTTCTGAAGATTCTTTCCTCATCAAATGGAATGGGTTGTGAAACTACAGCTTCCCTAACCATAAAAAAAATTTGAAAAAGTCTGGATGAAAGCTAACTCAAGGGTTTCAAATTGCCTGTGATGCCACTTCATTTAGTCTCAAAATTTTAAGCCACCTCATATATTTTAAATGATATGAAAAGAGCATAATGAGGCACAATTTTTTCCTTTGTAGAAAAAAATTAGAATGCTCAGATAAATATAATTCTTAAATTTTCCCACTAGCATTCAAAGTAGTTTAATCATTAGTATTATGATTTATAAACCTTGCAAGCTTTTGCATTTTCTTCTGGAATTTTCAAAAATGGGACATGGAGATGCAAAGTAGTTATTTTTTTTAAAAATCAATGTCAGTGATAATTGACCCATTTCTCTCAGTCAGATCTCTCTATTTGAGCTGGCCATTTTTGAGATCAGAATTAATCCTGAATATCAAAGGCACCTTATTTGATAAATAATTATTAGTCATTATGCTTAAAGAGCTAATGGTCTCTATTTTCATGTATGTAAACATCTTTTATTTCTGAACTGTATCCTTAAACAATATTACATATCTATTTGCACAAGTTCTCTGTAAAAATATTAGGATACTAAAGTTTATTACCAAATGAACGTTATATTTACTACAAAAAGAATATTTACACAAATTGACCTCTTCTGTCAATCATAATGTGATACATTTTATAGATACCCAAGATTAGGTATATTAAGTTAGCAAGAAAAGACAAAGACATTGATTAGGGTAGTTTACTTTTTTGGGAAATTAGTAAGTTAGGTTATTAATTCACAATAAAGATTCTTTCCATAATTTGACCACCCTGGAATGAAACAATTGATTCACTTTTTCAGCATTTGCTATTTGACATATTGCCACAAGATTGTATTGATAGAATTTTAATTTTCTTTTTGTTTATTTGAAAAACATTTATTTTATTTCCCTTCTATTTACATTAAATTACAAAGAAAGCAAAACAAAAGAAAACCTTTATAACAAAAATGCAGTCAAGACAAAAGTAAATTCACATATTGGTAATGCATACTGTTATAATAAAGGGTTATAGTAAGAGATGATGGCCTACAGGGGACAGATGCTAAAAAGAGATTCTGGAATGTTGAAGAAGATTATTGAGCTGGAACTCAGAAGCTGTTAGAGCCTCTCTCTTTGGGGGTTTGCTGACTGCAAGCACCTGGTAGTAGAGGTGCCAAATATCCTGGTGGAGTTCCTGTACCTCTCCTTTCTACTGAGACTGTTTCCCTTGGAAGATAATCTTTGAACCTGAAGCTGGCATGAACCAACATCCAGATATCTGCATCTGTTAGTAAGTGGAGGTCTGAATCCATCTGGACTTTGGACCTTTTCCTTGTGTCCCTGTCTTATCTGCCACAGACCAATATCTCTAATAACAATCAAGAGAGTTTTTGCTAGTGTAGGATAGCTAGATTTTAGGGTTTGGGGTTTTAAGTGAGAGATGAGAGGGAGATTATTGTAGTTTATCAACTCTCTGATGACCTTTATCATGAAGGTTTAGTTCCTGGGGTATTTAGCTAGTAAATAGTGGTAGAAATTCCCTTTTCCCCTATAAACCTCTCTTTGAGAATAAATTACAACTTCCAGTGACTTTTGCCTGTTCTATGACTGAGTGGTCTGTGTGCTGGATGCTAAACCACGCACTAGCATGGTCACAGCTGTGTGTTAGGCCTTTTCACCCACAGTGTATAAACCCTTGTTACTGGCCCAAAGAATCTAATCCCATCTCCCAAAACTACCCTATTAAAATACACATGCTCACACTCACACACATACACACACACATACACATACACACACACACACACACACACACACACACACACACACACACAAAATAAGCAAACAGCAACAAAAAAACAACTTTCCAGACTTTTATAGCATATCAAGATCCCTCTGGACTCAAGTTCTTATCCCCATTTACTCTGGGACTCAGTAGTCCTACTTCTCATTCTTTATCTTAGAAAATCAAAAGAAAAATGAAGTCCCAATTTGTACCTTTTCTAATTTCTATATTGAAAATAAATCTTTATGATAAACTTTTAACAATCCACTTTTGAGAGTTAATAGAAGCTTAACTCAGCAAAAAAGTTGAACTCATGCATTAAACGGAAAAGAAAAGCAAAATGAATTGGAAAACAGAGTTCAACAACACATTATTTACAGGAAACATAAAGGTTAAAACTAGGGGCTGAAGAAAAACCTATAATGCTTACAAATGAAGCAATTATGATCAATTCTTGACCAATCATGATTTCAGAAATATCATGACAAAGCATAACAGTCACTTTTTCATGGCAAAGGGGTACAGAATCAGAAATAGATTTCTGGAAATAGTCAATGTGACAATTTGTTTCATTTGACTAAGCTTATTTTTATAATGTTTTGATTTTATTTCCCTGTTTCATTTTATTTTTGAAACAGAGGGAGGGAGCTGATAGGAAGTGAAAGTTATGCTTAATTGAGAAAAAGTAAAATTAAGAGAAAGCTACATTAAAATAAAAATAAATATAATTTAAATTGATAAAATCCTCTAATGTTGAACTATTTGTCTAGACCAGTGATGGACAGACTTTTTTAAAGAGGGGGGCGAAGGAAAGGAAATGCTCATCTGTCAGTCTGTTTCTAAGGCAATTCTTTCCAAGTTTTATTGTATTGTATCTTACTCATTGTATTAGTCAGATTAGGAATAATGCCATGTGGCAGGATAGAACATTTCAGGGGGCCACATCTGGCCCATCACTTTTCTAGACCAAGGACTTGGTTATAGGCATGGTCTTCTCTGAAGCATCTGCTATGGATTCAGAAGCTGTAGCACCTGTAGAGGAAGTTACAATTTTGAATCTTTACAAGATTTTTCCCTGCCCCATGATTTTGGGGACTAGACAAAAACCAGGGCAGAAGACCTACAAGGGCTACTCTTCTGAAGAAATCCTGAAATCATTTGCCAATGGGGCAACTGTTACATCATTAGTGTTGGTAATAACAAAGAAAAGTAGACTCTTTCTCTATAAGAGTTTCTCCAGTTAATGATAGCTTTAAGAGACATTTAAGCTAGATACATCTTGAGCAATTATTTTGCCCTAACCTCTTTGGGAAAGTAGCCTAGGTTGTCTACACCTGAATCTTGAACTTATTTGCCCACTAGTGGACTCTTTCTATAAGGGTTTCTTCCCTTCATGATAGCAGATTCCTTCTAAAAAGAGATTTTCAAGCCATTCCCTAATTAATAATTGGGTAAGGGAAATGAATTGGCAATTTTCAGATAAAGAAATCAAAACTTTCAATACGCACATGAAAAAGTGTTCTAAATCTCTAATAATTAGAGAAATGCAAATCAAAATAACTCTGAGGTACGACTTCACACCTAGCATATTGGCTAACATGAAAGCAAATGAAAGTAATAAATGTGGGAGAGGATATGGCAAAATTGGGACATTAATGCATTGCTGGTGGAGTTGTGAATTGATCCAACCATTCTGGATTGCAATTTGGAACTATGTCCAAAGGGCTTTAAAAGATTGCCTGCCCTTTGACCCAGTCATATCACTGCTGGGTTTATACCTGTTGTGAGGAAGTTTTCTAAATTATTATTTAGGAGACCTAGCAGGCAGGGCTGGAGAATTCTAAATGGAATGAGGAAGCAGGAAGTGTGGCCTCTCTCTCTGAGACAGACTCCATGGTGGTTGGGACAAGTTGTAACTGATCCTGGGAGACCTCAGAGGAAGTGGAATTTGCACCCTGATTATCCAGAAGGAAGACTGTCATCTACTTGTGGGAGATTTTTGGTAGAGATTATTAATCCCAACCTGAGGTGCAGGTTAACTTGGGCTGGGTTAGCTCCCAGATCTACCCATATGAAGGAGTACAGCTAGTGGTCCTGGAAGAGCTGCAACATCACTGGAGTATGCCAGGACTCTGCTGTGAGGATTCCCACTTCAGTCCTCCTGCTATTCTCTGGGCCATGTCTTGCTTTAGTTCTCAGTTCAGTGTAGATAAATCCCTCTCCTGACCCTGTGGTTTACCCATAGTCTGGAGGTATAGAAACCCCTATTCCCATCCTTTAGACCATAGTTCCCTTACTTAAATTTGTTTACAAGCCCTCTTGTCATTTGCTTGCTGGTTTTCACAGATCCCTTGTCTAGGTGGGGCAGGGTGACATTTAGGGGCTAACTGTCACTCCTGTCAAAAGTCATTTCCCTTAACAGCTAAACCCAGTTTCCCTAACTTGTTTGGTCCCACCTACTGTCTATTCCTGTCTCCTACTCACCTTTCTGAACCCACATATAATATTTAAATTAACTCCCCTGTTTTCCCCATAAGAAACCCCAACGAGATCATAAGGAAAAAGACATGTACAAAAATATTTATAGCCACGTTCTTTTTGGTGGCAAAAATTTGAAAATGAGGGGATGCCCTTCGATTGGAGAATGGCTAATCAAATTGTGGTATCTGTTGGTGATGGAATACTATTGTGCTAAAAGAAATAATAAACTGGAGGAATTCCATGTGAACTGGAACAAGCTCCAGGACTTGATGCAGAGTGAAAGGAAAAGAACCAGGATAAACTTATATACAGAGAAAGATACAATGTGGCACAGTCCAATATAATGGACTTCTCTACTATCAGCAATGCAATGATCCAAGACATTTCTGAGGGACTTACGAGAAAGAACACTATCTGCATCCAGAGAAAGAAATGTGGGAGCAGAAACACAGAAAAAAAATTGCTTAATCACATGGGTCAATGGGGATATGATTGGGGCTGTAGACTCTAAATGATCATCCTAGTGCAAATGTTAATAATATGGAAATAAGTCTTGGTCAATAATACATGTAAAACCTAGCAGAATTGTGTGTTGGCTATGGGAGGCAGGTAGAGTCGTGAAGGGAAAGAATATGAATCATGTAACCATGGAAAAATTTCCTTAATCAAAAAAAATAAATAAAAAGAGATTTTTCCCCTTGATTCTGCTCGTTGTGTCCAATCAAGTAGCAGAGGCAACAATCTAGTTTACCCAGATAATATTAATGTCCAAAGTAATGCCCAGACACATGAAAATGCTGAAAATTATATACATGATGTATTTTATACAGTATATAGAGTACTGTATATGGAGTCAAGAACTCCTAAGTTCAAACCCTGTATCAGATACTTACTATCTATGTGACCCTGAGCAAGTCACATATCTCACATATCTCAGGATCAGTTTCCTCATCTATATATGAGGATAAGAATAGCCCCTATCTGGCAGGATCATTGTAAAGATGAAATAAATAGTATTTGAAGTACCTTGTAAACCTTAACCTCTAGATGAATGAGAAATAAATAACTTTAATATATCCCTTTATTCCTTGTAATGTCCTCAGGAAGTAAGGAATCTCTTACTGAAGTTAACTTAAACATTTTAAGCAATAGATACACTGCTTCAAAGAAACTCCACATATTCAATTTTTTAGATCATTCTGGCTTTGAGACAATATCCCCTGAGGTTTTTCTAAGTTGTAATTGAAACAAAGATGAAGGAAATATTCATTCTTGTGTTTCATGATACCACTCTATTCCTACATAGACTTGACCTACATATATCCTTTCGATCAGGGATGGGAAACATGCACATAAACTTTCTTTCATGAATTTTAAATTTTAGGTTTTCTATTTAATTCATTCTCAACTTAAAGCTCAGGTAGAATTATTTTCAGATTTTGAATACTAGGTTGGATTTTTTAATTCCCTGCTGGAAACAATTTCATTTAATCTCAATGAAAAACTTATTGAGCATCCAATATGGGCAATATGAAAACCCAGATCTAACTTCAAATGATGACATTTGGCCACAACTGAGAATTTTCTGCTCTGAAGGCAAAATGCAAAATGTTGTCTATTCTGTTTTAAGCAGAGACCATATCATAATATTTGAGAATAATTTCTCAAAGCAACTGTACTGAAAGAAACATAAGGTCTCTTGTCAGTTATCAGCATCATACAGTATTTAATATTATTGCATATTCATATTACATGCAATAATTTTAACAATCCTGTGATATATGATGGATAAGGAAAGAGAATATATTTGACTTAGCCTATGTTCACAGATGGTAAATTAAAAAAAATATTTCCAACTTGTAATGAAAACTTCTTGTTTTTTTGAGGTATAATGTGTATTACAATGCTGAGGGGCTAGTGAATTTTATTTTTGAACTAGTTAAAGGTTTTCTCTGACTCCTGGAACTATTCCACATGTTTTGATTAAACTCAACATTCATTAATATTTTGGGGTTAAAATCGCTAAAATTGGCTTGTGAAAAAAAGAGAAAAGAGAAAAGAAAAACTAAAAGTTAGCATTTCTTATAGAATGAAAATTAGGGCAAACATTTGCAAAGGCAAAAATACCAAAGAGAGTTATAGCAGGATTAATGGTTAAAATAACTTACAGATTTATCCTTGATATCCTTTAAGAGAGGCACCACACATATGGTTTAAGGTTTAGTATATGAGGTGTGACAATAATGTAAATGAGATTGCTTTTCATTTTATGTAACCACACCAGAGCTTACATCCCAAATGAAACTTGTCCTTCAAAACAGTCACCTGGTGAGGATGTGAACTTATTCAGCTGGTACTGTCCTTCTTCAAAATAGGTTTGGAACTCTTCTTTTCGAATTGCATCTTGACATTATTAATAACTACAATACTTTATCATGGATATCTTTAATAGTGGAAAATCTGTATCCTTTAAAGAAGATTTGATTTTTGAAAGCAGCTGAAAGTCATCTAAAGCCAATTCTAGTGAATAATGTGGGTAATCAATCTGAGAAATCTTGTTTCAGGTTAAAAATGAACCTCTGGTATAGGAAATAATGAGACTTCTTTTCTCATACCTTTTAAGCTATCTATGCAGGCATTATCAAAGAGCAATGCCAAAGATGTTTCAAAGATGGGCAGCATATGTTGTTTTTACTTTTTCATTATCATACAAAACACTTCCATATTGGTCATTGTTGTAAGGGCAAAGTCATACATGACCAAAACGCCAAAAAAAACCCCAAAAATATATTAATGTGTAAGATGATTCTAACAGTTCTTTCTCTGGAGTTTGGATAGCATTCTCCATCATAATTTTTCAGGATTCTTCCAGATCATTACATTGCTGAGAATACCCAAGTTTTCACAGATTATCATCATCAAATATTGCCATTATTGTGTACAATGTTCTCTCTGTTCTTATTTTACCCTGTATCAGTTTGTGTAGATCTTTCCAGCTTTTTCTGAAATCATCTTGCTTATCATTTCCTGTAGCACAATAGTATTACATTACCAACATATACCACAATTTGCTCATCCATTTCCCAGTTGATGGACATATCCTCAATTTGCATTTTTGCCATCACAAAAAGAGTAGCTCTAAATATTTTTGTACAAGTAGATCCTTTACTCTTTTTTAAATTATCTCCTCAGGATACAGATGCAGAATGTAGTGGCATTACTAGATCAAAGGCTATGCATAATGTTATAGCCCTTTGGTTATAGTTCCAAATTTCCTTCTACAACAATTTGATCAGTTCACCAGTTCACCAACAATGTATTAGTATTCCAATTTTGCCACATCCCCTCCAAAATTTATTACTGTCCTTTACTACCAAATTGGCTAATCTGATACATATATGAGGTGGTACCTCAATGATTTTTTAATTTGCATTTCTCTAATTAAGAGTGATTTAGAATACTTTTATGTGATTATTGATGGCCTTGATTTCTTTATCTGAATATTGCCTGTTCATATCCTTTGACCATTTGTCAATTGGGGAATAGCTTGCATTCTTAGAAATTTGACTTAGTTCTTCATCAATTTGAGAAATTAGACTTTTATCAGAGATATTTGTTATAAAGTTTTTTCTTCTGTTGTTTCCCTTCTAAGCTTGATTAGATTACTTTTGTTAGTTCAAAAGCTTTTTAATTTAATAAAATCAAAATTATTCATTTTACATCTTATAATACTCCCTGTCTCTTGTTTGGTCATAAATTCTTCCCTTCTCCAAAGATCTGCCAAGTAAATTTTTCCATGTTCCTCTAATTTAGTTATGGTGTCACACTTTATATCTAAATCATATATCCGTTTTGACCTTATCTTGGTAAAGGGTATGAGATATTTCTCTATACATATACATGCACATATATGTATGCATGTACTGTTCTCTAATTTTCCTAGCAGTTTTTCTTAAAGAGTGAGTTTTTATTTCAAAAGCTGGGATCTTTGAGTTTATCAGATATAAGGTTGCTAGGGTCATTTATCCTTGTATATTGTGTATCTAATCTATCATTTTATTTCTTGGCCAAGACCAAATTATTTTAATGATTGTTGCTTTATATTGCAGTTTGAGATCTGGTACTACTTGGCTTCTTACTGTCACATTTTTTTTCACTAGTCTCCCTGATATTTTGACATTTAGTTCTTTTAGATGAATTTTATTATTTCTTCTACTTTTATAAAATAATTATTTGGTAGTTTGATTGGTATGGCACTGAATAAATTAATTAACTTTGATAGAATTATCAATTTTTTTAATATTAGCTCAGCCTACCCATGAGCAGTTAACATTTTTTCCAATTGTTTAGATCCAACTTTATTTGTGTGAAAAGTATTTTGTAATTGTGTTCATATAATTCCTGTTTTTACCTTTTCAAATAGATTCCCAGGTGTTTTATATTGTTTAGAGTGATTTTAAAAATGGAATTTCTCTTTCTAACCCTTGCTGCTGGAATTTTTTGGTTATATATAGAAATGCTGATGCTTTATGTAGATTAATTTTATATCCTGCAACTTTACTAAAGTTATTAATTATTTTCACTAGTTTCTTTTTAGTTGATTCCCTTGGATTCTCATATCATCTGCAAAGAGTGATAGTTTTGTTTCCTCATTGGTTACTTTAATTCCTCCAATTTTTTCTTTCCTTATTGCTAAAGCTAGCATTTCTAATACAATATTAACTAATAGTGGTGATAATTGGCATCCTTGCTTCACCCCTGATCTTATTGGGAAGGCTTCTTACTTATCCTATTTTCAGATGATACTCAATGAAGGTTTTAGGCATGTACTACTTATTTTAAGAAATGACCCATTTATTCTTATGTTTTCCAGTGTTTTTAATAGGAATGGGTGTTGTATTTTGTTAAAGGTTTTTCTGTATCTATTGACATAATCATGTTATGTCTGTTATTTTCATTTTTGACATAGTCAATTGTGCTGATAGTTTTCCCTATATTAAATCACCATTCCTGGTGTAAATCCTACCTGATCATAGTAAGTGATACATATGATATATTGCTGTGTTCCTCTTGCTAGTATCTTATTTAAAATTTTTGCAACTATATTCATTAATGAAATTACCCTGTTTTTGTTCTTCCTGGCTGAGATAACAGTACCATATCCATTTCATTAAAAGAATTTGATAGGATTTCTTCTCTACCTATTATCCCAAATAGTATTGGTAGTAATTGTTCTTTAAATGTTTGATGGAATTCACTTGTGAATCCATCTGGCCCTGGGGATTTTTTCTTAGGAAGTTCCTTGATAGCTTGTTCAATTTCTTCTCCTGATATAGGGTTATTTAAGGAATCTATTTCCTCTTTTCCTAATCTGGGCAATTTATATTTTTGTAAATATCCATCCATTTCACTTAGATTGTCATATTTTGGGGGGCATGTAATTGGGTAAAATAGTTTCCAATGTTTGCTTTAATTTCCTTTTAATTAGTGGTGAGTATACCCTTTTTATTTTTGAAACTGGTTATTTTTTTCTTCTTTCCTTTTTTAAATCAAATTAAGCAACAATGTCTATTTTATTTCTTTTTTTCATAAACCAACTCCTAGTCTTATTTAAACTTTCCTTGCAAGACAAAATTTGAACTAGGTCCTTAATTAAGTAGAAAAGAAAATAAAGTAGCTACCGAATTGAATCACTAAATGGAACAAATTTGGTTCACTCAATTCCAACAATTAAACACTTGCTATTCTAATCCCCTCAATTCCCTCACATTTACTAATTTTGCTATTTATGTATGTATTAAGTGTTGATGTTAATTATGTATGGTGCCTTTAAACTTCATATAGTTTCTCTGTCTCTTATAGTCTTGTCTATTTTTACTGTTGCCTTGTCTGAGATCATGATTTCAATGCTGACATTTTTGAGTGTAGGCAAAGCATAATTCTTTTTCTAGTGAATAATAATAATAAATTAACTATTTTAATGTTGAATGATTTTTTATTTTTTAAATATGTTTCTTGCAAGGAATATGTTGTTACAGTCTTCCTTTTAATTTTGCTACCAATTTTGCTATATTCTATTTTATGGGTGAGTTCATCCTATTCATATTTGCACTAATGACTATTATTTACTAACCCATTAAATATTAATCATTGATTAATGCTAATCTTTTGATGAATAAAACATTCATGAAAGAGAAGAAATTTGCACTTCCCCATCCCTGAGATAGCAAGGAATCATGTATAGATTTTACATATGAGACCATGTAAAAGATTTTTCTGTATTGTTTATTTTGTGGAAAAGATCCCAAAATAAAGATTCATCATAAGCCTCAGGGATTGTCTTGAATCACTGAAATATTGAGAATAATTAGGTCATTCTGAGATATTCATCAAAAAATATTGTCATCAAATAACATGTTCTTTTGATTCTTCTCACTTCACTTTACATCAGTTTATGTCTTTCCAGATTTTTCCAAAATCATCCTTCCTGTCATTTCTTTTTTTAAAAATGTATTTAGAATATTTTTCCATGTTTACATGTTTCATGATTCTCCTTTCCCTCCTCCCTCCCGGAGCTGACTAGCAATTTCACTGGGTTATATATGTATCATTGTTCAAACCTATTTCCATATTATTCATATTTGCAACAGAGAGACCTTTTAGTGCCCAAACCCCAATCATATCCCCATTGAATCATGTAATCAATCATATGTTTTACTTCTTCATTTCTGCTCCCGCAGTTCTTTCTTTGGATGTGGACAGTGTTCTTTCTCATGAGTTCCTCTGGCTTGTCCTGGGCATTGCATTACTGCTAGTAGAAAAGTCCATTACATTCAACTGTATCACAATATATCAGTCTCTGTGTACAATGTTCTCTCCTGGTTCTGCGTCACTTCTTAGAGGTTTTTCTAGTTCACACAGAAATCCTCCACTTCATAATTCCTCTCAGCACAATAATATTCCATCACCATCAGATACCACAATTTGTTCAGCCATTCCCCAATTGAGGGATACTTCCTCATCTTCCATTTTTTTGCCAGCACAAAGAGCACAGCTATAAATATTTTCATACAAGCATTTTTACTTATTATCTCTTTGGGGTACAAACCTAGTAGTTGCATGGCTGGGTCAAAGTGTAGGGATTCTTTTAAAGTCCTTTTTCGCATAGTTCCAAATTGCCCTCCAGAATGGTTGGACCAATTTACAACTCCACCAGCAGTGTATTAGTGTCCCAATTTTGCCACATCCCCACCAACACTTATCACTTTCCTTCACTGCCATTTTCTACTAGGTGTGAAGTGGTACCTCAGAGTTGTTTTTATTTGCATTTCTCTAATCAGGAGGGATTTAGAACACTTTTTCATGTGCTTTTTGGATAATTTTTATTTCTTCATCTGAAAACTGCCTATTCATATCCCTTGACCATTTTTTGATTGGGGAATGGCTTGATTTTTTGGTAAATTTGACTTAGTTCCTTATATTTGAGAAATTAAACCTTTGTCAGAGAGTTTTGTTATAAATGTTTTTCCCAGTTTGTTTGTTAGTGGTAATTCTTAAAGATTATTTACTACAACATAGAGAAACACCAATCATGAAGTAAATTTTCACAGTGGTGCAACAATACTTTCTGTAATACAACTATTTCAAGTAGGCCATATGTAGAAAATGGATGACAGCAGGAGCACCAAGCAGATGCTATGTGTTGAGCAGCCATAAGCTGAGTAGGCAGGAGAGAGCTCTTAAGGACTCACTGAAGCACAACATTCCAATAATGTGGTGTAGCTGTGGATGGCTGGGAAGCAACAGTGACAGAGATGGATTGAGATCGCTCTTTTCTAGCCTAGCTGGTATATATTCAGTTAAGGAAAAAAGGTAGCATGGCAAAGAGAATTAGCCACAAACAGTACACATGTACCATTGAGAATATATGAATTACAATATTGTCTTGGGCCACCAAGATATTCAGTCCAGTCCTACTCTTGAAGATACCAAAAATGCCTTTAACTTTGTGTTCATTTACTTAATAACCTACCCTCTGTTAGGAGCTGATATTAAATTAAAACATTTTATTGAACATTTAAGAGGGCATCCTCTCAATAGTCCCTCATAGAAACCCAAAATCCATCTTGAGGGGGAACAATAATCTCTTATTATGAGAAGCCTGACTTCTCAAGTGAATCCTTTCCTACCTAGATGAGGGACTTAATTCTCCCCATTCAGAGACAACTAGGTGGAACAGTAGGTAGAACATGGTCTTGGAATTAAGAAGATCTGAATTTTAAATCCAGACTCAGATACTATGTATGTGTGACCCTGAGTAAGTCATGTAAACTTTATATCTCTCATGAAGTAGAATAGCACCTACTACCCTGAATTATTATGAGAATCAAATGTTAGTGTCCTACAACACTGCAATAAAGACTCCTACTTGCAGATCTCTTCTGGAGAAGGAGGCAAGGAGGCAAAGCTAACTCTGTGTAGTATTTAGCTTCTGGGATCAGAGGGTCAAAGATTTAGAGCTATAAATGTTCTCAAAGGATGTCTAATCCAACCTTTTCATTTTGCAAAGTAGTAAGGGTTTTTTCCATGTAATTAATAGGTAATTAGTAGGAGAGATGGTATTTGAACCCAGTTCCCCTGACTCCAAGCCCAGGGTTTTTCATCTTGCACAACTATAAAGAGTTCATTTATTTCCCTCAGACAGTGTAAGAATAGCAATTTTGCATATATATTAGGGCATATTCTCTGCTGAGGACTTTCTTCTCCAATTATCTGTGCAACCCTCCCTTATCTCTTGAATCTGTGCCATCTTCTATGTCTGCCCTGCTTCATGACCCCATAGATCTGCAATATCTTCCCATCTGTCCCCTGATAGCTGTCATTACCTGAATTTCAAACTGGATATAGCAGAGAACTATAAGGTCAGCATGTCCCAAACTCCCTTCTTTACCTTCTCCCCCACAAACCTCCATCTTTATCATCACAAATCTTTTGGTTTAAATCATTCATGCCCTTGCCATTATTTTCAACCTCACTCTTTCTTACTCCACATATTAAACCAATTAACATTTCCTATGTTTCTATTAATCTCTCACATGCAATACTTTCACTTTACTTATACAACTACTCTCTTAGCTTTCATTCTCCCTTTCTTAAATGATTTCAACAGCTGTATAATTTTTTTACCCTGCCATAAGTCTCTCACAACTACAGTTCATCCTCCATACTGATTTCAAATTGGTTCTTATGTTCTCCAACCATATGAGTTTCTTATTCAATACTCTCCTGTTAACCAAATATAACTTTTGTTTGTTTATTTGTTAAGCTTTTAAAATGTATTTATAGGCACCATGGACATTATTCTCCTCATATTCTGCAATACAGCCAACCAGTCCTTCTATTTGTTCTCTCACTCAGGACACTCCATCTTATATCTTCATACATTTCTATTGAGATACCACATGCCTGGAATGCACTGCTTCCTTACCCATGCCTCCAATTTGTACCTGTAAGATACATCTAGAACACTGTCTTCTTCATAAAACATTTCTTCATCTCTCCTATGACTAGCACCTTCATTCTATGAAACTACATTTATTTAAATGCTTTATAAATGTATTTGTTTTATATTTGAGCTATGAATAATTAAGTATGCAAAATATACAGAATATAAACTTCTTTTAAGTGGATGTTATGTCATTCATTGTGTGTATATCTCCAGCACTTAGAGAAATGCATGTAATATAGAAGGTGCTTACTGAATAATTATTAATTTATCAATAGAGAATAATCATAGTTTCATTTATTGCATTTGTATTCCTTGCAGCTAACATAATCCTTGCCAGAAAATAGCCATTTCATAAATATTTGTAAGTTTATTGAAGGTTTTGATTGACCCTTATGTGGCCTACCATGACTTTTCCTGAATTTGGAAAATGTTTCAGCTTAGTTGTAATGCTCCCTGACTTCTGACTTGCCCTAAAGATAGAACAAAGCACTGCTAAAATATGTGATTGTGTTGGTGTTCCTTTTCTTGTTCTAAAAACTATTTTTTTAAATAAACTTTTCAAGGAGATGGGTTTAGGATCAACTGAAATAATATTTGCTTAGCATAGTTCCTGGTAGGTTAATAGGGTACAGAGTATTGTCTCCAGTAGAACAAGCAATTATATTACTATGTTAATGATCAACTGAAAGAGCAATTATTAAGTTACTAATCTCTACTAAATGAGTACATTTATACACACATAAAGAATATGTATTTATTGATTCAAATTGGAAATGAATTTATATCCTCTCCCTTACCCCAAGGATTTAGAAATGTACCCATTTTCAACTATTTCATTTATTAGATATGCATACATTCGCAATGATGATGACTTATGAAATTAGCCTTTCCTAAGTCTTCAGAATTATGTGAGAGATATATATATATATATATATATATATATAAATTCCTGGACTACTAACAATCCCAATTGAGATATCCTACCTACTGGGTCTCATCATCAGAGTAGCATGAAGTTATAGCTCTAATAACAGACCATAAACAGTATAGGAATTAATTCTTCTTCCCATTCAATTGAGTAAGTATACTTTGTACATCTTTTAGGGCACTTCTGTGTGTTCCTACAGAGATAACTGGGTTGATATTTATTTTAAAAATCAAACTATCAGAATCAGAGAAAAGATATTGATGCTTTTACTATAACAGCAAAATACCATGTTATTATGCATACCATATTTTTCAAATAAAATATATATTGTCCTGAATTGTCTCATATAAACTTGCTGAGAAATTGTAAATATAAAACTTCACTCTAATTTGTCTAGTTTGTATTTAAATACATTCAGGAACATATATTTACCTTATCCCCCTTTTAAATTCCTTTTATTCATTTTCTCAGAAAGACTCCCTTATTCCTTTTTTTTCCCTTGATAATCCTTACATTCTGTCTTAGAATCAATACTGTGTATCCATTCCAAGGTATAAAAAGGGAAATGACTACTTAATGGGATTATGTGACTTGCCTAGGGTTACACAGAAAGGAAGTGTCTGAGTCTAAATTTGAACCCAGGACTTCCCATCTCTAGGCCTGGCTCTCAATCCACTGATACACCTAGCTGCTCCCTCCCTTATTATTTTGGAAAGGATATTTGGTATTTGATGTTCTTGAGATATCCCTAGATCCTTGTCCTTTTCCCCTCCAGAATGGGTTGCTTTCCTTCTAATCTACATATATCTTCTATACATTTTTTTGTTTATTGTATATGAGGGGTGAACAGATATGGCTAGTATCTCTCATGAGAAATCTTGCTGAACAGTTTTCTGGGTTACTCATCCTCCTTTAATGTCTACCTGTTTCTCACTTCTCACCTGTGGCTCTAAAAGACTGCCACATGCACAGTGGCCACACTCTAGTAAACCATCTTGGTAGGAGGCTGAACATGTTTGAGGGTAACTGACAGGCCTTGAACTCATCAGTCAGTTAGAAACATGTCTACCCAAGGTATGCGAAGACCTTTTCAGGTGGAAGGGACAGATGAAAACAATTTATTCCAATAATTATGAAAGCAGCTGAAGCAGGTGCCATGGAATGCTTAGAGCTTGGTTAGACATTGAAGAAGCCATAACCATCCAGGACATCCTGAACCATCATCAGTCATCTTGAATTTTATCTTACAAATGAACCTCAATGACTCTGGAGGAGAGAGTGAGGCTGATGATTTGTGGCACTCTGTCTCAACTAACATCAGTTACTTGTGAGATTCCAAATATATCACTACCAATGCCATTTGGGTCCTCTTTGTGTATGAAGGATGACAACCAATTTTATATATAACATCTAGCTACATTAGAAAATAAACTCCTTGCAGACAATAATTGTTCTTGCTTTTTTCTTCATCCTCAATGCTACCACAATCTCTACTATGTAGTCAGTGCTTGATAGAGATAATTAGGAGGAACTCAGTAGAGTAGATTCAGGAAAACCTAAGTTCTAATTTGGTTTCCCAAACTTACTATTATTTGACCTTGGACAAGTCACAACTTCTAACTTCCTCAGTTTCCTGAACTATAATTTAGTAGTATAATAGCACCTACCTTTCATGATTTATTGCGAGAATCAATTGACATAATATTTATAAAGTACTTGGCATACAGCCTAGTACAGTGATGGGGAAACTATTACAGGTGTAGGTGATGTAAGGAAGATCCTTAGGTGAGGGGAAGGGGAGCAATCAAGCCCTGAGTCTCTCTGAATTTCTAGTAATGAACTCAGGCAAACTGTGCTGGGGTGATGGTGCATGAAGCCACAAAGAGGGTTCTGAGTACCCCCTCTGGCACACATACTATAGGTTTGCCACCACAGGCCTAGTGTATATTAGGCACATGATGAATTCCTTCTTTTAAAAAAATTTATTTAGAATATTAATCCATGGTTAAATGATTCATAATCCATCCCCCCTTTCCTCCCACCTCCCAGATCTGACATGCAATTTCACTGGGTTATATATGTATCATTGTTCAAAACATATTTCCATGTTATTCATATTTGCAATAAAGTGCTCCTTTAACATCAAAACCCCAATCATATCGCCATCAAACCACATGATTTATCATATGTATTTCATCTGCATTTTGTTCCCACAGTTCTTTCTCTGCATTGGGTATTGTTCTTCCTCATAAATTCCTCTGGATTATCATGGATCATTGCATTGATACAAGTAGAAAAGCCTACTACGTTCAACTGTATCACAATGTATCCGTCTCTATGTACAATGTTCTGATTCTGCTCCTTTTGCTCTGTATCAGTTCCTGGAGATCTTTCCAATTTACATAGAAATCTTCCAGTTCATGATTTCTTTCAGCATAATAGTAAGAATGGACATCTTTGTTAAAGATACTCATTGTCACATATTTTACAGGATTTTTGATTCCCTTCTAATTTTGGTTGCATTGGTTTACTTATATGAACCCTTTTAAATTTAATACAATCAAAATTATCTATTTCACTTCTTATAATGTCCTCTATGTTTTGTTTGGTTTCAAAATTTTCCTTTAGCCATAAATCTGATAGGTAAACTATTTTTTGTTACCATAATTTATTTGTAGTATCACTCTTGATTTCTTGATCAAGTATCCATTTTAACTTTATATTGCTATATGGTAAGAGATTTTAATCTATGTGTAATTTTTTCCATATTGTTTTCCAGTTTTCTCAGCTGTTATTTTTAAATAGTAAGTACTTCCCTCAAAAGCTTTAGGTTTATCAAATATTGTTACCATGATAATTTAATTGGGTATTTTTATTATGCAATTTATTCCATTATTCCATTATTGTATTTCTTAGCCAGTACTAAATTGTTTGAATTATTGCTGCTATAAAATACATTTTGATGTTTGGTATCACTCACTCAGTCACTTTCCTTCATATTTATTAAATTAATTATCTTGATATTCTCAAACATTTGTTCTCCCAGATTATTTTTATTTTTTTCTAGGTCAATAAATTATTTGGGTAGTTTAACTAGCATGGTACTAAATAGGTAAATTAATTTTGGCAGAATTATTATGCTTTATTAAATTACTCAGCCTACCCAAGAGCAATTAAAGTTTTTTACAATTGTTTAGACATAAGTGAATTTGAATGAAAATTGTTTTGTAGTTGTGTTCATAAAAACAGTGGATTTGTTTTGCTAGATAGACCTCCAGGTATTTAATTCTGTCTGTAATTATTTTAAATATAATTTTTTATTTTGCTAATTGTAGGATTTAAATTAATATCCAATACTCCAAGAATTATATTTTATAATGTTTATTAATAATCACTTGAGGTAGGAGGAATAAAAGGAAATAGAAGTATAAAAATCCCAATTACCTAAAAAAATTAAGGACACATCACTAAGTTCTCCTTGCCTGTTTAAAAGGTCTGCTCCGCTAAACCTGCAACAGGAAGAGAAGAGTGTCAGAGGTGGGGCTACACCAAAATTTATATCCCTCCTATGTCAGCACATAACATGAGAAGAAGAGTGGGATCCTGGGAGTCGTAGTTTTAGTATACAGATCCTAATTACACAATCCTCCTTGTAATTCCCAAAGAAAATAATCATATAGAAATCTCCCAGATTTACATTCCTAGTTTCCCCATGCAATCAGTACACATAACCAACTTATATCTCTAAAGATCTCCAAACAGAAGTACATACAATATTGCACTTAATAAAGGGAAATTACAATAATTTGGGGATAAAAGAGAAAGAGAACAAAGCCAATGATTGCTAGAAGCATTGACAAAAAGCCAATTAGTGGGTAGTTTCCTTTGACATAAGAGTGTAGACACAAAATAAATGTATTCAACCCCCACAGATAAATTTCACTACATTCCAAAGTTCATTCTGAATCTTTTGATGCAATTGTGGTTTCTGCAGGCTACTTCAAAGCACCTTCTCCAAACAGTTCACTTTCTGGATTTGGGGAGGTAGCAAGTTTCTTATCCTAAAATTATGCTCAAACAAAAGTTTTATAAATGTAGAATTATATGACAATTATACAATCCCCCCTGAGGATAGTATTGGCAAACATATGGATCACCCAGGGATATATGGCTGAGTTATGAGGTATGTGAATCAATTGTTTAATGGAAACAAACAAAAAAAAAACATTTAAAAAATAGAAGAAAAGAAAAAAATCAAAATTGAATAGTATATAAAAAATTATGAGTAGGCAAGAATAGTCCTAGAATAAGGGCCCAATAAAATGATTTATGTCCCATAAACCTATAGGACCTTGCAGCAATATGCTCTTACCCAATCAGCAGCCAGGACTACAGAAAATTGCCACACTTATGAAAGACAGAAAAGGGACTAGATTTTTTGCTCTCAGGGATAGGGGAGCCAATATTCTAGCCAGGTACTTGTCAGAATGTGATACAAGGAAGACCTGTATCTGAGGTATGTTAAACAGCTGCAACCTTGAGCCTCAAGCAAGTCCTCTATCTTGGCGCAGATCTCAATCCCACTGGGACTGGTATCCTTGACCTTGTGATCGTAGGCACTGTGCTGATTAAGTTTGTGCTTCCTTGGCACCTTTCAATGGCTCTTTTGTGATTCCTTTTCTCACAGAAGTGACACATTGATAGATTTGAGGAATCCTACAAAAAGGGACTATTGTCACTCCATGATTTTTTTTTAATTTCCTCCTTTAAGAGTTTTATTTCTTTCCTTAAGTTTTCCACTAAGTTACTGTTCTCCTCATCTTTGTGTTCATGGCCCTTAAACATATAGACTGCTACCCTCCTCAATTCCTCAAGATCCATAGAGTCCAAATTTGGGCAGCTAGTCTTAAAGTAGTCTCTAACCACTTTATAGCAATTCTTAAAGAACTATTTTTATCTAATACATTTGTCTCATGTCCTTTTCTCTGGATAAATCCAGGTCTATATATCTACCTCCCAGCTCAATAAATCTATCTATAAACTGAGAGGGATTTTCATCAATTTTTAAATGTTCAAAAATTTTGCCCATGTGCCAGGTATATCAGAGCAATCTCTCATCTCTGTCAATAATGCTTCTTTAGGCTGGCATAGTTTTGTGTAATCTTACTCACTGTTGGGGCTCCATTTGGGGTCTTGGGTTGTCCATTGAATTGCTCTAATACCTTGGTCCTGATTAACAAGATAGATGATTTAATTTTTCTCTCTGTCTGTCAAAAAGGTTTGTAATAAATTTTCAACATCCACCCAGCCAGGGACAAATGTTCAAAGAATATTCTCTAATTTTTTAAATAATCACAATTGGATCTTCTTCAAAGGAAGGAGTATTTTGCTTGAATCTCTCTATATCTAGAAGGGTGAAGGTTTTATATTGTCTTAAAGGCAGCACCTCTCCAGCTTTATTGAAGGTGGGTACTTCCTTTAAGGGGAATAAGCTTTTAGCTGAATTATTTTTGATATATGCCTCTAGGCTTTTGGTTGAGTTGCTACAGAGCAGGTAATGTGTGTAGTCAGGGAAATAGGTCAGATGGGAGGCGTTTGAGTTGCAGTACTATAGGAAATGGGTTTATGAGAAGGAATGAGTTGAGTAGGAGGAGTTTGGGTAGCAATAGTGTAGGCCATTATAAGAATGATAGAGAGCCACAACAGGAAGAGAAGAACATGAGAAGTGGGGCTACATCAAAACGTTAGAAGGTGAGCAGGATTATGGGAGTTGTAGTTTTAAAGTAAAGATCTTAATTACATATAATAGGCTTTGTTGGTGGTAAATGGAATGCAAAAAAGATTCATGTGAATTTATTTTGTATCTTGCAAATTTGCTAAAATTGGTATTTGGGGAGGATTCTGGGAAGATGGAGGTTTAGACACAGCAAATCTTAAAACCTCCGAACCCTTACACACCGAGATAGAAAACAATGTGCTTCACGAAGAGAGGGGAACAAATCTAACAACGGGACAGAGCAAGAGAAATCCTACTGCTGCACAGCTAAAGATGTATGCCAAGAAAAAGGCTTCAATTATTGAACTGTTGGTCTGAAGCTAGTGGAACTCAAAGATGAAACAGATAAAACTATATTAATGGGTGATGTTAAACTTCCCCTATCAGATCTAGATAAATCAAATAAAAAAATATATTAGAAAGATATAAGAGAGGTGAATGAAACCATAGAAAAATTAGAATTAATAGATATATGGAGAAAAATAAATAGGGACAAAAAAGAATACACCTTCTTTTCAGCTGCACATGGTACATTCACAAAGATAGACCATGTACTAAGGCATAGAAACATGGCAAACAAATACAAAAAAGCAGAAATAATAAATGCAACCTTATCAGATCATAATGCAATAAAAATAGATATTAGCAAGAATACATGGTGAGACAAACCAAAAACTATTTGGAAATTAAATAATATGATTCTCCAAAATAATTTAGTAAAAGAACAAATCATAGAAAGAATTAAAAATTTGATTGAAGACAATGACAATGATGAGATTTCTTTCCTAAACCTATGGGATGCAGCCAAAGCAGTTCTAAGGGGGAAATTTATATCACAGAGTGCATATATTAACATATTAGGGAGGGCAGAGATTAATGAATTGGGCATGCAACTTAAAAAACTAGAAAATGAACAAATTAAAAACCCTCAGGTGAAAACTAAATTAGAAATACTAAAAATCAAAAGAGAAATTAATAAAATCAAAAGTAAAAGAACTATTGAATTAATAAATAAGACTAGAAGCTTGTAGACAAAGTTTTGGTAAATCTAATTAAAAAAGGAAAGAATAAAACCAAATTAACAGTATCAAAGATTAAAAGGGAGACCTCACCTCTAATGAAGAGGAAATTAAGGCAATCATTAAGAACTATTTTGCCCAATTTTGTGGCAATAAATATAGCAATCTAGTTGATATGGATGAATATTTACAAAAATAAAGATTGCCTAGATTAACAGAAGAAGAAATAGAATACTTAAATAATCCCATATTACAAAAAGAAATTGAACAATCCATCAAAGAACTCCCTAAGAAAAACTCACCAGGGCCTGATGGATTCACAAGTGAATTCTATGAAACCTTCAAAGAACAACTAATCCCAATACTACACAAATTACTTAACATAATAAGCAAAGAAGGAGTCCTACCAAATTCATTTTATGTCACATTCCATTTTCCAATTTTCTCAACAATTTGCGTAGAAGTGAATTCTTATTCGAAAGTGGGTTTCCAAAAATCTTTTTAATTTTTGAAAATTAAATAACTACGGTAATTTATTACTTACTTTGGTGTTCCCAATCTATTCCACTGATATACCACTCTATTTCTTAGTCAGGACCAAATTATTTTAATGATTACTACTGTGTAATACAATCTGAAATCTTTTACTCCTAGGCCATCTTCCTTCAGATTTTGTTTTAAATTAATTCCCTTGACATTGTAGACATTCTGTTCTTACAGATGAATTTTATTATTATCCTTTCTAACTCTATAAAATTATTTTGAGGCAATTTTGATTGATGTGTAAATAAGTAGATTATGTATAATTGTCATTTTTATTATATTTACATAGCCTACTCATGAGCAATTAATATATTTCCCAGTTAATTACATGTGACTTTTTTTGTATGAAAAATGTTTTGCAATTAAGTTCATACAGTTCCTGTGTTTGTTTTAGCAGACTAACTCTGGAGTATTTTCACTTATCTTCTGACAATTTAACTTAAATATTTTTTCTATATTCTGCTCCTGGAGTTTTTTATTAACATATAGAAATGCTCATGACATATGGGATTATTTTATATTCTAAAACTTTGCTGAAGTTATTAATTATTTCAACTAATTTGTATTTGATTCTCTAGTATTTACTAAGTATAATGTCTTATCATCTGCAAAGAGTGATATTTTTTCTTTATTACTAATTTTAATTATTTATTTATTTTTCCTTCTTTTATTGCTGTAGGTAGCATTTCTATAATGACTAATAGGGGTGATAATGGGGATAATTTCTTTATTCCTGATCTAATTGTGAAGGCTTGTAGATAATCCTCATTATAGATAATGCTTCCTGATGGTTTTAGATAGATATTACTTATACATTTAATGAATGCTCCAGGGAATTTATTCTTAGAGAATTCATTGATTTTTAACTTCTTTTTACAATATAATATTATTTAAATATTTGATTTTCTCTTCTATTAATCTGGGCAATTTATATATTTTTATCTTTCATTTATTTCACTTAGATTGTCATATTTATTATGTACACTTCGACAAAATAATTCCTATTGCCAATTGCTTTAATTTCTTCTATACCAATTTTGAATTTGACTTTTTTATTTTTGTTAATTGCAATTTTTGTTTGTTTTTCTTTAAATCAAATTGACCAATGTCTTATTTCTTTCACTGATTTTTTTTTTCATAAAACCAACTCTTTGTCTTATGATTAGTTGAATGATTTTCTTATTTTCAGTATTCTTAATCTCTCCTTTGTTTTTCAGGATTTTGAATTAATTATTCAATCAATGATTTTTAATTTGTTTTTTTTTAATTTTTTTTAGTTTTCTCCATTTTATTGATGCAAGCACTTAGAGAATTAAATATCTCTTTAAATACAGCTTTGGCTGCATGTAATAAATTTGGGTATATTGTATCCTCATTGTCATTCCATTTAATAAATTAAATTTCCAATTCATTTTCAGTCTTTCTGATGCCTTTTTCTGAATAAAATTTTATTGAATATCAGATATGAAAATTATGAATTTAATATTTATTCTCTTCTCCCTATTGTTGAAAACTTTTTAAGTCCTATTTTATGAAAGGTTCTATGAGTGCTATGTCCTACTGAGAAAAAAAGAAAAAGGTATATTCCTTTCTCTTTCCATTCAGTTTTCTCCAGAGACCTATCATATCAACCTTTTCAAAAGCTTTATTCACTTCCTTAACCTTTTCTTGTGTATTTTTTGGTTAAATGTATCTAATTTGTAGAGGAGAAAGTTGAGATCCCCAATTAGTCTAGTTTTTACTATTTATTTCCTCCTATAATTCATGTAATTTCTCCTTTATGAATTTGGATACTATGTTATTTTATGTCTACATGTTTAGTATTTATATTGTTTCATTGTATATGCATATTGTATATGTAAATATATATTTTATCTAGATGTATTTTGCTTCTTTATTTTTATTAGATCGATTTTTGCTTTCGCTTTGTCTGAAAACATGATTGCTACCCCCATTGTTTTTCTTTGCTAAAGCAAAATTCAATCTCCTTTTGTCCATTCCACCCCATTCTCTCATCCCCCCCTCCCTTTTACTTCCCCAAAGTTTAGATGGCTTTCTTTACAACTGAATATGTACATTATTCTGGATTTGAGTGAATTCTGTTGAAAGTAAATTTCAAACACTGTCCAACCCCCCAACCCATCTTCTCCTCTAATGTGTACACTATTCTTATTCCCTTAATATGAGATAATTTACCCCTTCGTGTCTCTCCTTTTCTCTTCTCCCAGAGGGTTCCTCTTACTCATCCTATGATTTTTATTTTTTGGATATTATTCCATCTGTTCCAAGTATCCAAGTTACTCCCTTCTTTTTTCTATATATATACCTAACTTTTCCAATAATGATGATTAAATATCACAAGTACCTTGAATATCTTGAGAATTTTAATTACCATAAGCATTTCAAGCAAAATAGATATCTTAATTATTACATTCTCAGATAGGAATGAATAATTTTAACCTTATTGAAAACATTAAGTTTTCAATTTTCTGTTTACCTTCTTGTGATCACCAAATTTCTTTTTCAACTCCTTTTTTTGTCAGGAATGCTTAGAAATCTGTTTCCATTTAGCATAAATTTCCTCCTGGAGGATTATGCTCAAGTTCACTGGGTAGATGATTCTTGGCTACAGTCATTTATCCTTTGTCTTTCAGAATATCATATTTCATGCCCTCTGGTTAAAGATGCCAGAGACTGTATAATCCTGACTCTGACTCCATAATATTTTAATTATTTTCTTCAGGCTGTTTGCAGTACTTTTCCCCTTTATCTGGCAGCTCTGGAATTTGCCTTTAATAGTTGTGGGATGTTTATCATAAAGTCTCTTTCAATCAATGGATACTTTTAATTTCTATTTCCCCTTCTTGTTCAAGAATATCAGAGTAATTTCCCTAAGGATTTCTTGCAATGTGTTGCCTAGGTTCTTTGTCAAATTGTGACTTTCAAGTGTTTCAATGATTATTAGATGATCTCTCCTTGATATATTTTCCAGGATTTTGTTTTCCAGTGTTATAGTTCAAACTTTTTTTCTTTGTCTTTTTCTTTTTTCTCTCTTTTCTTTTTGTTTCCAGATTTCTTATGAAATCATTAGCTTCTATTTACCCTATTCCAATTTGATGGATACATTTTCTTCCTTGAACTTCTGTGTTTTATTTTCAGTTTGACCAATTTTACTCATTAAGGAATTGTTTTCTTCAGTAATTTGTTGTTGTTGTTGTTGTTGTTGCTCCATGGTGATCTGCTTCCCTCTTTCCCAATCAATCAGTACTCATTTATTTATTTGTTTGTTTATTTTTAATCAGTACTTCCTTCTCTATTGTATGCCCCCATTTAAACCTCCTCTCCAACATTTGTCATTTTGTCCTTTTGCAATTTTAGCCAATTTGATGAGTGTAAGATGATACCTCAGAATTTTTTATATAGTAGTGATTTAAACTATTTCATTATTCATCCCCAAAATTGTTTTTTCATATCTTTTGTTCTTTTATCAATTGGAGATTTAGTATTATTTCCAAAAATTTGGCACACTCTCTATGAATTTTTGATATGAGACCTCTATCTGAGAAATGAATATTTCCACAATTTTCCAATTTTATTATAACTTGGGCAATATTTGTTTATTTGTACATAAAAAACTTTTCAATCTCTCAATATACTAATAATAATTATTATGCTAATAATAATTATTTAACAATTCATAATCTTCTTTATTTCTTGTTGACTCATACATTCCTCTCTTTTTCCATTAAACTTGGTAGTTAACATGTAACCTTTCCTTCAATTTGATTATTATATATCTTTTTATGATTCATTTTTGGTCTTAATACATGGTTTCAGATACAGATAGTCTATAGCTAATTTATATTAAACTACTTTCTAGTTTTTCCAATCTTACAAAAACTGTTTAAAGCTACAGGTCTTCTGAAATTAATCCAGTACTCTTTCCACCACATTATAAAGATATTACATTTTATATATGGCCTATTGAGTATATATGAAAATGAGTTGCCATATAGAAGTGAATGACTAACTTCTCATTGAATACTGATATATCACATTTTATATTTTCTTCTTTCTTTCTTCTGTCTAAAATAGATTCACATATTTGCTTTAAATAGCTTGCCACTGAATTTTACTTTTAAATTGAATGCTTATAGTCTCAAAAATATGTTTGAAATTTCACTAAAAATGTATCCTCTGTTTATATCTTCTAACATATGAAGAACTTTTATTGCAGGCACAAACATTTCATGAGTGATTTCTTCATTTCACAACCAAAACATCTATCTATTTAATTTCAGTTCAATTTATTATTATCTTGTTCTATATGAATTAATCATTTTTAGTAAAAAGGAATTACAAAATGTGTTCATGCATTCCAGGAAATATATTTATTTATTTAAAATTTAGTGACATGTGATGATTGAGTGAAGAACGGTCTGAAGGCAAATATAAGCCTTTTCCTACCCACATCTACATTGTCTGCTTATGACCAGCAGGACTTAGAAATATGGAGTATTTTAAATCACATCACTTTGTCTGTTTTCAAGGTAATAGATCATGAATAGATACACAACATCTCTCCCCCAAAAAATAGTAGAACTGCTATCCTATGAATGTATTTCTTCTCTACATTAGATAAGACTGAGAGAAATTTTCTTTTTCAAAATTAGAAACCTCACTAATTTCTCACAGGCCTAGAAAATAGGAATATTCGATGCAAAAGTGAGAGAACTAGGGGGCACCTGGGTAGCCCAATGGATTGAGAGTCAAGCCTAGAGACAGGAGGTACTGGGTTCAAATCTGGCCTCAGACACTTCCCAGCTGTGCGACCCTGGGCAAGTCACTTGACCCCCATTGCCTACCTTTACCACTCATCCACCTAGGAGCCAATACACAGAAGTTAAGGTTTTTAAAAAAAGTGAGAGAACAGTTTAAATCTTCATGCTCCTCACTTTCTTCAGTTCAGAAACAAGGAGAGGATAGTGCAAGAGAAATGTGGTCAACATCCATGTTCTATGCTTCAGGAAATCTATTTTTAAACCTTTTTTTTACCCTTAGATCTTCTTTATTTCCTGCCAAAGAGCCCCAAATAAACATTCTTCCCATCTTTTTGCTTCCTTTTTAAGTCCTTCCTCATTATTCACCCACCAGGATTAGAATTTATTTTGCTTATATCTAATCCCACTCTAAATATTTCCTTATTTCCTTATTTCCAACTATTGTGATAATGAGATTAAACCTAAACTGCCCATTTTTAGATTCAGTCACCAAAGATATAAACATCACCACTTAATTCACCAATAGGAAAGTCTAACCCACGTGTGCGAAAGTGGGTGATAAATCAGAATTGACTGACTGCCCTCTGGGCAGTCCCAAGCAAAGCATTTGTTGTGATTGGACAGAGGAAGGCACAGAAAGTGACACAAAAGAAGAGCCTTTAAAAGGGAGTGACAACTTCCTGTAAGTCAGTTCTTGTTCAGTTTCTGGAGCTGAAGCTCAAGTGGCTGTTCTGCACTTCTCTTTGGCCTGGAAGTGGACCTGGAGGAGCTCTAGCTGGGACCTGGGACTTGGTGAATCTGTTCTTAAATGTCTCCCTTAGAACATGTGATGAGTGAAAAAGGCTGACTCTCTTAGCGTCCCTGGAGGTAATAACCTCTGGAGGGACCCTTGATTGGGAAGAAGCCCTCGTGGCTAAAACCCTTTTTAATTGACTTTTAGGCTCTCCAGCCTGGGACCTCTGCAACCCTGCCAGAGTAAATCCAGGGACTGAGCAAATAGTCTACCTCATTAAGCTAGATCTCTTACTCTACTCTCTTTTCATCTCTCTACTTCCACTCTGTCCTATATTTTATAAATAAATTATTTTAAAAATCATTTTAGAACTGATATTTATTCAATTCTGGCAACCACCTCTTTAAATATTTAGTCCAAACAGACCATAATTTTCTCCTTTACACTCTCTACTCTTCCTTTTATTTTCAATTTACTATTAATTAGAAAATATTTCTCCAGCCAACTAGATACATGTGGATTCTTCTTTCCTACATCATTTTTTGGGAAAAAATGAAGATGATGTGCTCAACACTCTCCCTGCCCTTTATCCCATCATCCAATGATGAATAAGAAACAATGGTTTGTGATTTAACTATTTTCAACAAAGAAAGGATTGAAGAGACTCATGACAGAAAAAGATATCCATCACCAGAGAAGGAACAGATGGAGTTAGAATCCAAAATGAAACATACCATTTTCTATTTCCTCTTTGAATTTTTCTCTAGTGTAAGCAATATGGGCCTTCTTTTATAACATTATCATTGAAATATTTATTATATTATAATATATCATTATTCTTGGAAAAAAGAGAGAAAGATCATGGATTGCAAAATATCTGAAAACAAACATTTAAAAATTGTGTTGACATAATCTGGGGAAAAAAATAATTAAAAAAAAATTAAAATAGTTTGGTTCCCTAACAGAGTTACATGACTTCAATAAGAAACAAGCATAAACTTACTCTATATGTAGCCTCGGATGGAGGGCTTAGAAACTGAAGCTGCACATAGGAAACAAAGGTATAGGTATTCAGAAGATTCTCTTTCCTATATAACTTGGTATGGAGTACTGCAATTTGAGTGCATGTTTGGGGAAGCAGAATCTAGGAGTCATCATGGTACACACTTCATTCACACGCAGACACATCCTCATCTGCCTGTAATTATAAGCTTGTATCATATAAAGAGGTTTGTAATTGAATCATATACAAAGTTACTATCTCTAGATTTTATATTCCTCTTTCTTTTATTTGGGTTAACTTAATACTTGAAGGGTTCTGGTATCTGTTTCATTAACTATTTACCAGAAGAGAGTAATGATTCTCATAAACTGATGTAACCCCAGGGATTGTCTCCTAAAATGGACATTGGGTGAATCTTGAGTTTCTTTAACTCAGTTTCTTCAAACAATAAGAAAATTAAGTAGCACAATAATCTAGTTTTATATATTTATAGGGCAACATCAAATGAAAACAACTATTGGAAGAAAGAATCAGCTTCTTAGCACAGCCACTTCAATACTCAAGGCAGAAATACTCTGATTGAGTCATACCACATCCACACTCCCAGCATTGTCTTTGAGGTTTATCATCAGTTTTCATAATCATTCTGAGAGAAATGTGTTGTGGGTTCTGATATGACTCATATATCACCTCTTTGTGAATATCTACCTTCCATTGAAACTCTTAGACTTCCATCTCCTTTCTCCTTTCTTTTCAATTATTTTTAAGAGTCAATGAAGGTTGGGGGCAGCTGGGTAGCTCAGTGCATTGAGAGTCAGGTCTAGAAACGGGAGGTCCTAGCTTCAAATCTGGCCTCAGACACTTCCCAGCTATGTGACCCTGGGCAAGTCACTTGACCCCCATTGCCCACCCTTACTGCTCTTTGTTATAAATAAAGGAGAGGGTAGACTGAATACTACCACTCTTAAATGGGTGATAGCAGTGGTAGTTCAGATATGTAGCTAGTGCAAGATCACCTGAGTGTTGCCACCTAGCTAGATGTTGTAACACCTCCCTCCTTTATAACAGTGCCCAGGCAGGACCCTTCAGGTCAGTAGATGGGTATCCCTTTCAGGTCCCACCTGGGGTTGATTAATGGTGGATATTGGGCTCTATTAGCCTTGGACACATTTATCTGACTGCGTTTGCTCCCTTCTCAGAGAAGTTATGAAAACAACCACTCCAGGAAGGTACTTGAAGAGTTTGTTTATATATATATATATATATATATATATATATATATGCTTGGCAAGGAAGGAATATTTAGGAAATGCGATGAGGAATAGGAAACCCTAAACTAATTTTTGATAATACTAATTCCTCAAAGCTGTAGGCAGGTGAGTGATTCTGGCTTGTTATCTGCTCCTTTGACTCAGCCTGGCCACAGCCAAACCAGAGCAAGCAAACTGTTGTATGATGTCTCATCTTCTTCTTCTTGCCAGATGTTATGCCTTTCACAGCCTTTAGGAACCACCCTTTCCACCCTCTTCTTCTTCTCCTGCCCACTTCCCGGATCCCTCCCGGGCCTCAGGATACCTAGATACCTAAAGATGATTTGAATTCCTAAATATCTAGGGGACAGAAGAATAGGAGGATTCATGGTCTGGATACAAGTTGGCAAATGTTAGTGAGTTTCAGACAGGAGTTCTTGCAAGGTTGAGCCAAGCAAGCCTCAGATCCCAATAGACCAGGATCTAAAAATCCCAGGTCCAAAGGAAAGGGAAAAGACCCCCTGTCAGGGGCTGCGAAGGTATTTATACCCCCCTGGCCAACCACTTTCTCCCCTGTCCTCATGGCCTCTGGGAACATTCTGAGGTCCAAAGGTCTTCACCTGTCAATCAACGATGGGACTCCCAACTCCCAGAGTTTCAATATGACATCTTACAACTATAAGCCAATACACAGAAGTTAAGGGTTAAAAAAAAAGAGTCAATGAGTGTTAAGTATACAGCCACATCCAGTCCTACACACACACACACACACACACACACACACACACACACACACACACACACACACACACTTTGCTCAAACCATTGAGTTCTATGGATTCTGGGACTCTAAGCCTTTTAATGTAGGAGTTACCCAGTTTAAAGAAACTTTTTTTCATGGTTGGAAAACCATTAATAAAGCTTAACTATATGCACTGATGTTAAATCCTACAAAAAAAAAGACAGCTAAAAAATAACTCTTCTTCTAGATAGATCCATTCATGACTATATATCACTGAACTATTACTGGAACCCTAAACAAGTTTTATTTGTTGTTGCTGTTGTTTTTGTTTGTTTTTTTTTTAATGAACTTTTGAATCTGACTTCCCAAGGTCTACTCCCTAATAACCTAAGAAAAATTTCTTGCTCAAATAGTACTCTTTGTTGGACACACTACCTAAAACCTCATATTCCTACTTGTCCAGTGTTCCATGTCCTCTCTGATCTCTTAGGTATTTAGCTTCTTCCTGTTTGTGTCTGGGCCACCAAACACTGATAATAGAACTTTGATATTGATATTTTGGTTGTTATTGTTCTTGTTCAGTCCTTTCAATAATGTTTGACCTTTTATGATCCCATTTGCAGTTTTCTTTACAAAGATACTGTAGTTGTTTAGGTTTTCTTTCCCCAGCCCATTTTACAGATGGGGGATGAACCAAACAAGGTGTAGTTCCTTATCCAAAGACACAGAGCTAATAAGTGATTAGTTTTGAACTCAGGAAGATGAGACTTTCAGTCTTCAGTCTGGGTACTCTATCCACTCTGCTATCCAAATGCATTAGCCTTATTTTAATGGCAACCAGTCACTCCTTGTCCTTTCCCTTCCCACCCTCTTCTAAATCCCCTTAATGATTTACCTTAAGACTCTATTACAATGATTGAGTTAAGACTTCAATTAGAATAAAAAATCCTGGAAAGCAATAGCTATCCTGTTTCCTTGTTCTGAATACTTAAATCTCTTACACATTGCAAGATATATAGAAAACACTTAACATATTCTTTTTCCATTCATGTGCTCAATTAATTGAATTTTATTTTAAAAATATTAAAAGATGATTCATAGGAAATTGCTAAAATGCTTACAATTTCAGGCACCAAGGAAGATATTTTTAGATAGAATGACTTTTAGGCACCCCTTAAGTAATCCTCCTGCTAAGAATTAATCCTTTAAGAATAGGACAAGACCAAAAAGGAAAAAGAAATCTGCATTTGTAAGTTATAGTTGATTTAGCTAACTAATTTAACAAACATTTTTAAGCATCAACTATATGCAAAGCATAATGCTTGATCCTTTGAATTTTAAGATTAAAAATATATTACTTACCTCCAAAACACTTTGTAAGCAAAATAAGATATATATACAAATAAGTACACAACTGAAGGCAATGTGATAAGGAAGAAGATAGACTGAAGAAAGAGTTGCATAAGAACTACAAGGAGAAGCAGAAAAGGAAATGCAACTTTCACCTTCTTGGGGATGAGGATTAGGGAAGGTTTTAGTGAGAAAATGATAATTATTTAACCCATAAAGGAATAGAAAGGCCTTATGGTACGGGAAAGAAAAAGTGTTTTATTACAAAAAATTCAGTATAATCTATTTAAGGCAACAAAACCCAAGAAGTCAAATGATGATTGTGAAAGAACTAATTGTACAATATTAAAATCATGGCATTTATGATGGAGTGTTCAATAGAATAACATCAGAAAAGTAGATAGAAGCATAAATGTGAAAACATCAAGGCTAACCTAAATTTTTATTTTAACCTGTTAGTCAATGATGATTTTAGGAAGAAAGTAATGTCATCAGCTTGATATACTGGAAAGACAATTTTGAAGGATGGATTGATGAGGGCAAGGCAGTAAAGACAGGGTATCCCTTGCGAGGTTATTACAGTTGTATGAATGATTGATATGAAAGATTAAATTTGGGTGATAGCATTTGGAAAAAAGGAAATAGATAAGAAGACATGGAAATGAGTATTAGGAAGAAATATGCAAAGGGAATATGTGGCCTCTATTAAGAACATGAAGCATAAAAGGATATAAAATGGAAATAGGAAATTAGTGTAATCCTAGAGCTAATAATGATGGACCAGTGGGCTTTTGTCATTGGGAGATAAATTATGCTCTCACAAGAGGAGGCACATTCCTATTAGTGTCCACTATTAGTGGACAAGTGGCATTGGGAGAGACATCCAGTAATGGTCAGAGGTAGAAGAAAAGAGTGATACTGATTGTTGACTTTCTACAAAGAGGAATAAAATAGTTATTTGTCAACCTGACATTAACAATAGTGAAGTCTATTGTATTTCTGGGGCATTTATCTAGAATGTGACCCAAATTTGGCACAGATGAAAATCAAATATCAGTGAGAGGAATCAACTAGCTAGACATCTGCTAGAGATGTCTCTCTGCCAAGAGCAGAGCAGCTGCTCCATTTTTGATATAAAATAGTGATAATTTCATCTTCACAAGGTAGAAGAAGCAAAAAAAGGAATAATTTGTATCTTCAAATCAAATCAAATCAGGTCAATGCATATTTTGGGGGGAATTATTATGTATCAGGCACTCTCCTAAAATTTGATTTTATAAATAAAGGTATATTTTCCCTGAATTCAAGAGGTTTAATTGTTAATTTAGGAAACACCATAAAATATATTTTTAGAAAAAATAATATAAAGAGAAAATAAAAAAGTAACTAAATAATAAAGAAGAAATTATTGAATCTTTGGAGAAAATTATAATTTCACATTGGAATTTATGGTAAAAGAAAGACATGTACACTAAATTTTGAAAGATTCAATTTCAAAAGATTCTGATCTCATGACATAACATTTTAAGAGAAAAATCAGTCTAAAAATTATGAGTTCTCAAGAATGAACTATTGCAGACATTAATGATGACAACAATAAAACAATTCAGGGAGGAAAAAAATGCAGAGCTATTTAAATAGTTATATAGATTAGTTGGGTAATGAGCAGAGGATGAAAAACAAAAGAATGTTTTATTAAGAGAAGTACAAGGCATGGCAAAATTTAGATTGAACTGAGACTGGTGATGAGTTTTAAGTACAACAAAAGCAAGGAGGAAGATTTAAAAATTTATTGTAGGAAACAAGGATAATCAAAATAGGGTGAAACAAGGAATGAAGCATTAATTATAGAGATAAGTTAATACAATTGAACAAACATCCCCCAATTTTCTCTGTCGAAGAGAATAATCTTGGGATTTGAAAATATAGAGCAAAAATAGTTAACTACTAGTCAAAATCTAAAATAAGTAAGATGATTCTGGTTGATCACTCAGCTTCTGTCAGTAAGTTTAAGTAAAAAGAGCCAAAGTAATATGTCATTGGAATAACTTGTGGTTATGAATGCCATTCTCCTATCAGTGATTAATGGATAATATCAAGGTAGTATAAAACTGGAAAAGTACAAGTTTGATATTTTATGATGAATTTTATCACATTTACTGGTAAAATTCTAGAATGTATTTGGGAATGATATTTTGTGAAAAGAAAATTGTAAATCTAAAGATTCAGCATGATTTCAATAATAGCAGATAATATCACAATAACTTAATATGTGATATAGTACATAGGTGTATGTTTATAGACTGTGTGTGCATGTGTAAAAAGAAAGATAGCAAGACAGAAAAAGAAAGAGAGCAATGTGACATTTAACAATATATCTCATATTATTCATGTAAACACTGGTGTAACACAGGCTAGACAGTCATGCAGCCATAAATGTCCAGAATTAATTGAATGAACAGAATCAAATTATGATAATGATGATGATAACAACCTTCATACATTGCTTACTATGTGCCAGGCACTGTGAGAAGTACTTTAAAATTAATATCTCATTTGATCCTCACAACAACATTGGGAAGTGGATATCATTAGTATTCATATTTTAAAGATAGGGAAAATGAAAGGAGCAGAGGTAAAGTGACTTTCCCAGGGTTATCCAATTAGCAAATTTCCGAGTTTGGATTCAAATGCAGATGTTCCTTACTCTTGGTTTAACTCTTTATTGACTGATTACTTCACCTACATGTGTCAAACCTAAGGATACCCATTAATGGCTTGATTAAGAGGATAGTATTCATAGGATTTCCCAATAGAATTTGCAATTGGCCTATTCAGTTTTTCTTTCAGCAAGTTGATTCAAGTCATGCTTATCAAATTTACAGATGACAGAGGAGGGAGAAGTGGAATATTAGAAAATAGAGTTCTTAGTATCCAAAATTACTTTAAGGCTAGACTATTGGAATAAATTTAATAACATGGCATTTAACAGAAAGAAATGTATAGTCATTTTAGTTCTACATTTTTAAGTTGAGGGAGGCATAGCTAAATAGCTATAACTATGAAAAAAGATCTGGTATATATAAACATCTGCCATTTCAGTGGATGTCAGTGTGATATAATTGCAAAAAACAAAAGTATCTCGGATTGACTTAATCTAATCATAAAGTCTAGGACTTGGAAGGCAACAGTTCCACTTGATGCTGCTCTAATCATTCTGTAGCTAGATTGCTATGTTGAGTTCAAGCATTGTATTTTATGAAGGACATCAAGAAAATGTCCATACACAGAAGAGGGACAGCAAATTTGAGTAAGAAATAAAGACCCTGGGATAAAATGATAATTTGAAGACACTTGGAGTTTTTAATCCTGAGAATAAAATCTTTAAGTGGAGAAACCATAATTACCTGTAAAATATATAAAATTTTGTCATGTGGAAGAGGCTAGAAATAGTTTACTTAACTCCAAAGAGGAGAGAATTTTAAAATTGGGTAAGTGCTCCAGGAAAAAAAATAAACAAATAAAAACCAAAACCAAACCAAAAAAAAAAAAACAACCCAAAAAACTTTGTTTAAAGAAGGAAACTCCTTTTTGTTAAAATTTAGTTAATCTCTGTCACAGTCTCATGTGAGAATTTTACATAAATTTATACCCCTCTTTCCTTTTAAAAAGGAAAATTTCATTTTGAATTTGAAAATCCATTTCATTTTCACTCCCACCCTTAGACTAGATTAAAAACAAGACCTGATTTTTATCTGGATAAGGGGTACAGCACTATGGAAGGATGACAGAAGCCTTATGCCTCCTTGGTGTCCCAGAAGATCCTCTTGTCCCATATAACTCCTGGTGTTCCAGAAGAGCAGCCTGTCTAATCAGGGATACCCAGACAAAATGATATCATGGGGAGGTATAAAGTATATAGATCAAAGAAACTTTTGCTCTCTTTTGTGGCCAAACAGGGAGAGTAAATGGAGAACCCAGGTGAGTGGATAAGTGGATTTAGCTAGGGAAGAAGTTGTGTGACCAGCCATGTGGCCTTTTCTTTGTCCAACCTGTTATTTTTTTTTGCTATTTAATAAATAATTATTGTCTTCAGAGAATTTTATACTTATAATCTCCAAGGCAGAAGAACAGTAAGGGCTAGGCAATGGGGTTAAATAATTTTCCCAGAGACATCCAATTAGAAGTATTTGATGCCAGATTTGAACTGAGGAACCTCCCATCTATAAGCCTGGCTTTCAATCCATTTAGCCACCTACTCCCAGATGAATATATCCTTGAAGAAACTCTTCTTTTGTGTGTGCACATGTGTGCATTAGTGTGTGTGATCGCCATTCCCTTTTCTAGAGGTTCACTTAACTCTCTCTTTATTAATGCACTTCAGAATTTTTTGTGAGAGTTCCAAGTGAAACCAACTTGAGTACAGTTTATAGTCTTCAATCTCTTACTTTTTATAGAAAAATTGGACATTTGCCCTTCCTCAATCTGATGGTATCTCTTTTTTTCTTCATGACCTTTAATAGCTCACTGACAGTGCCTCAGAAATAACGTCTGCCAGTTCTTTCAGTACTCTGAGATACAGTTCATCTAGGCCAGGGGACTTGAACTAGCAAAGGAAGCCAAGTACTCGCTTTCTAACTCCCTATTATGCATTTTTGTTCTCTTTTCCAGGCCAAAGATCATTCTTCTTGGAAGAGAAGACAAAGGATAAATCAGAATTCAGAATCTCTGTATTCTCACTGTAGCTATCATACAATTCACCTTAAGAAGTCATTCTATTGATGTTTTATATTTTTTACTTTCTTCTTTCCTATATACCTAAAAGTCCCCAAACAAACAAAAAAAGAATTAATTTTTTGCTATGTTCACCTGTCCTCATTGGCATATTAGGAATTTTACCCTTTTATGATGGAATCTCTGTGACTTGAAGTCCAATGTTCTTTCCACTGTAAATTTAGCATTATATAGGATAGCTTATATAATGTGCTCTAACTTTATCCCTTTTTTTTCTATTTTATATAGTCTTACCATTGTCTTAGACATTGAGGAAGGTTGTTTATTATTTGAAATTACAGACTACTTTGAAACTACCTAAGATTCTAAAGTAGGAGACAAATAAATATCTATATTTTTACATATGCATACACTTTTTTAGGAATTTATTGAACCATTTATAAATGAGTTGATGAATATCTTAGCCAAAATTGCTAACTCTAGTTTCTCATTTAGCTACTTAATTCTGCTAGATTTATCTAAAATGATTATCATGTCACAAATTTAAGACCCTCCCTTGAATTGTATTGTTTACTAAATAAACATGAAATCCATTTGTAAAGCTTTTCAATTGCACTCAGATGTGACTAACTTTATATCTCTGCAAACTAACTTTCAGGATTACACTCCAAAGCTGCAGTTAGCAGGACTTCTTTCTCACACTGACACTATGTTAATACTTCTTTCTTTGCATATGTATGTTTATGCAATTTTCTCCTTCCCAATTTCCATTTCCAGTATTTTACTTTTCTTGATTCTCTAAATGCTCTAAGGCCCAGTTCATATTCTGCCTCATCAATGAAGTTTTGCCTGAACTCATCGCATAGATGTCAGACATTGTATTTTAGCATATAACAGATCTTTCATTATTTCACTTATCAAATTTTTGATGTTTCCAATTATGACATAGAAAACATCTTTGTATTTTTATGACTCTGAAATCATAAGCTTCTCAAAAATTAAGGCTATTTATTCTATTTATCTTGTAATTTGCTGAAGTTTGGAGAATAATGCTCTATAAAATTCTTAGAAATTGGTTTCAAGTGTCTTTCAATTTTTCATATACTTATCTAAAACTTTATCTTCATTACTATGCTAGGTATTCCATTAAAATGTGAAATCATTACCTTGTGAGCATAAAACATTTAGTTAACAGACTCATGATAGGAATTAGAGCTGAATAAGAATTTGGAGATCACTAAGTCATACCCCCTAATTGTACATGTTAGAAAACTTAAAGGAAGGGGAGGGATTTGCATGTATCATAATTTGAATTCAAATTCAAATATTCAAACTTAAAATCTTGCACAATTTCCTTTTTACCAAATATTCTACCCAATAAGGTTTTTTCTTCTAGATTGTCTTTATCTTACCTTCTGAAAGATTATTCTAAAAGCTGAAGTTCTCTGATCTATAAAGAATTTAAAGCTTCCTTCACACATCTTAAAGGAATGCAAAATTTTCAGCAAAAGTAGGATCATCATGAACCAAATAGAAATTTAATTCAACAAAATACAAATTAATCAAGGTAGAAAAAATGATCATAATTAATGATGAAGGAGAAAAAGAAGAAAAAGGAAATGGAGAAAGAGGAGAGAAGACAAAGGCATAGCAGACAAATACTAAATATAAAAAAAAAGATTAAATAAATTTGGGATCTTCATTCAATGTCAGGGAGCACTACATATTTACTCTGACATCTAGTAAATCATCCATAGGTGCTCTTTCTTCACTTTTTTCCCTGGCATTTTAAGGTTATCAGTGGATACTGCTAAAAGATCAACATTAATCCCTCTCTCTTGATTTGTAGCCAATTTGTTTTCTTTATAAGTGTATTTTGTTGGTTATGTCTTTTTCTCCTGCTGTTCTTCCAAGTTCCACATTGATTATATATTGCAAATTTTTATTCATTTCTATATTACCTTATCTCTTATTTTCTTTTAAGTTTTTCTCAGACTGTTTTGTTATATATGCTACTTCTACATAACAACAATAATAGAAGGTTGGAATTTTTAATGGGTCTTTCTTCCCATGGGAAATTTGTAGGCATTAAAGTAATTTTGCAATTTTACAGTGCCTACTGCTGCAGGCACATGTAGAATGTAAACACTTGTCATGAATAATATGAAATTGTTGGAATAATATTATTTTAATGACAAGAATAAATGAAGGAGAAATTGAAGTTATTAGAATAGGCAAAAAGAAAATAATACTACCACTTTTACAGATTATATGAATTCAAACTGAGAAAATCCTAGAGAATCAGACAAAAAACTAATTGAAACAATTAAAAATTTTAGCAAAGTTGCAAGAACACATAAAATAAACCCACAAGAAGGTTTCTCTATATTTTAAAAGAAAATTCTTTGCTCTCTTGAGTTTACAGTTGTGAAAAGGAATTTTATATTCCCTTTGTCTATTTTGAGTTAACACTTTGTTTAATAATAACAACTTAAGTACCCCTACTTAGTACCTCACCAAATTGTGGAAACGGATTAATTCTCCTTTGTCTGCTTTTGAAATGAATCAACAAAAGCTTGAACACCCTATTTAGCACTAGGTGGAGGGGCTCTCTACCTTTTCAACTCAATCAGCTAGGAAATGAGAATTCACATCTTAATCAGCCAGGGATCTATGAACTCTTTTGATGATTATTCAACTCTCCAGAAGGTAAGAAGTAATTTGCACAAACACTGCCTTCTGGGCAGTGCTGGGCAATTTGGAAGCTGTGATTGGCCCTTGTGAAAATGAGAATGGACAAGAAGTAACCATAAAAAGCAAACCATGAACTCCATCAGGGCAGATTACCTTTGAGACAATAGTATGAAGAGATTATCTTGTGGAGATAGTCTTAAATAGCCTTCCAGGCAACATCAATGGAGACTAATTGCTACTGCTACTGTTTATAGTATAATGTTAAATAATAGAGGTGATAGTGGGCATCCTTGTTTCACACCTGATCTTATAGGAATGGCTTCTAATTTATCTCCATTGCATATGATGCTTGTTGATGGTTTAAGATATATACTGCTTATTATTTTTAGGAAAGGTCCTTCTATTCCTATACTTTCTAGTCTTTTCAGTAGGAATGGGTGTTGTATTTTGTCAAAAGCTTTTTCAGCATCTATTGAGATAATCATGTGATTTTTATTTGCTAGCTTGCTGATATGGTCAATTAGGTGGGTGGTTTTCTTAATGTTGAATCATCCTTGCATTCCTGGTATAAGTCCCACCTGAACATGATGAATAACCCTCTTGATCACTTGCTAGAGTCTTTTTGCTAGTATTCTATTTAAGATTTTTGCATCTATGTTGTTTAAGGAGATTGGCATGTAATTTTCTTTCTCTGTTTTTGATTTACCTGGCTTTGGAATCAGTACCATATTTGATTCATGAAAGGAATTTGGTAGGATTCCTTCTTTCCTTATTATATCAAATAATTGGTATAGTATTGGGATTAGTTGCTCTTTGAATGTCTGATAGAATTCACTTGTGATTCCATCAGGTCCTGGCGATTTTTTCTTAGGGAGTTCTTTGATGGCTTGTTCAATTTCTTTTTCTGATATGGGATTATTTAGGTATTCTATTTCTTCTGCTGTTAATGTAGGCAATTTATATTTTTGTAAATATTCATCCATATCTCTTAGATTGCTATATTTATTGCCATATAATTGGGTGAAATAGTTTTTAATGATTGCATTAATTTCCTCTTCATTAGAAGTGAGGTCTCCCTTTTCATCTTTGATACTGTTAATTTGGTTCTCTTTTTTCCTTTTTTTAATTAGATTTACCAGTACTTTGTCTATTTTATCTGTTTTTTTTTAAATACCAGCTTCTAATCTTATTTATTAATTCAATAGTTTTTTACTTTTGATTTTATTAATTTCTCCTTTAATTTTTAGTATTTCTAATTTAGTTTTAATCTGAGGATTTTTAATATGTTCATTTTCTAGTTTTTTTAAGTTGCATGTCCAATTCATTAATCTCTGCCCTCCCTAATTTGTTAATATTTGCACTCAGTGATATAAATTTTCCCCTTAGAACTGCTTTGGCTACATCCCATAGGTTTGGGTAAGATGTCTCATCATTGTCATTGTCTTCAATTAAATAATTAATTGTTTCTATGATTTGTTCTTTCACTAAATTATTTTGGAGAATCATATTATTTAATTTCCAATTAGTTTTTGGTTTGCCTCTCTATGTTGTCTTACTAATAACTATTTTTACTGCATTATGATCTGAGAAGGTTACATTTGTTATTTCTGCTTTTTGCATTTGTTTGCCATGTTTCTATGCCCTGGTACATGTTCCATCTTTGTGAATGTTCCATGTGCTGCTGAAAAGAAGATATATTCCTTTTTGTCCCTATTTATTTTTCTCCATATATCTATTAACTAATTTTTCTAGGGAATCATTCACCTCTCTTATCTCTTTCTTATTTATTTTTTTAGTTTGATTTATCTAGATCTGATAGGGGAAGATTGAGGTCCCTCACTAGTCTGGTTTTGCTATCTATTTCCTCCTTGAGCTCCACTAGCTTCTCCTTTAGAAATTTGGAAGCTATACCTTTTGGTGAATACAAATAGAGCACTTATATTTCTTCATTGTTTATACTGTCTTTTATTAGGATATAGTTAACTTCCCTATCTCTTTTAACCTTATCTATATTTACTTTGGCTCTGTCAGAGATCATGATAGCAACCCTTGCCTTTTTTTTTTTCCTCGTTTGAAGCCCAATAGATTTTGTTCCATCCTCTCATTTTCACTCTATGTCTGTTTGTCTGTCTCATGTGTGTTTCTTGTAGACAAAATATGATAGCATTTTGGTTTCTAATTCACTCTGCTATTTGCTTCTGTTTTATGGGAGAGTTCATCCCATTCACATTTAGAGTTATAATTATCATCTGTGTATTCCCAGACATTTCGATTTTCTTTCCTAGTCCTGTCCTTTCTTCTTTCACTATTTCCTTCTATACCAGTGTTTTGTTTTTAATCAGTTCCCCTAATCCCCTCCCTTATTGTACTTCCCTTTCTCCCCTCTCCCTTCTTATTCCCCTCTTATACTTCTTTAGGATCAATTTAAGCTACTTCCCCCAAGCCCTCTCACTTCCTAGTGTTACTTCCCTCTCCACCAGTCCTTTCGTTACCCTTCTACTTCTCTATAGGGTGTGAATCAATTCTCTGCCTCAATGGAACTGATTGTTCTTCCCTCTTTAAGTTGATTCCATTGCACTTAAGTATGAACAATTTTCTTTCTCCAACCTCTTTACCCTTATTGTTATTCTTCCCTGTTGGCGACACACTCTTCTTTATGGAATATAAATTTACTACATTTTGTTTGTTTTCCCATTTTTCTTAATATTACCTTCTTTGGCCCCCTCTAGTTTTATATATATTTATACATACATACATACATACATATATATATGTATGTATGTATAAATATATATATATATACACATATGTACATATATATGACTTGACATTTCATCCTATACAGTTTTTCACTGTTCCCTTTATGTGACCTTCATCTAGTTACCCTGTTGGTAATAACAATATTTTTAAACACTTATTCTCTGTCTTGGAGTCAATACTGTGTATTGGCTCCAAGGCAGAAGAGTGGTAAGGGTAGGCAATGGGGGTCAAGTGACTTGCCCAGAGTCACACAGCTGGAAAGTGTCTGAGGCAAGATTTGAACCGAGCACCTCCCATCTCTAGGCCTGACTCTCAATCCACTGAGCTACCCAGCTGCCCCTGATAATAACAATTTTAAATATTTGCCAGTATCTTCTTTTCTTCTTGGGATACAAATTGATTGAGCTTATTGGGTCCCTTAAAGAAAATAATTTTTCCCCTCTCCCATTCTCTTAATTACCTTATGGTGATTCTCTTGAGTTCTATGTTTGGGCAGCAAACTCTCTGTTTAAGTCCGTTTTTTTTTCTTGATGAATGCTAGGAAGTCCTAGATTTTATTGAATGACCATACTTTCCCCTGCAATAATATAGTCAGTTTTGCTGGATAGTTGATTCATGGTTGTAGACCCAGTTCTCTTGCTTTCCGCAATATTGTGTTCCATGCCTTCTGGTCCTTCAATGTAGATACAGACAGATCCTGTGTTATCCTAACTGTGGTTCCCTGATATCTGAATGACTTCATTTTAGCAGTTTGTAATACTTTTCCTTGGTCTGGTACTTTTTTAATTTGGCTATAATATTCCTGGAAGTTGTCAGTTATGGATTAAATGTAGGAGGTGATCTGTGGATTCTCTTAATTTCCACTTTTCCCTCTTGTTCGAGAATTTCAGGGCAATTTTCTCTAATAATTTCTTGTAGGATGCTATCTAAACTTTTCCTTTTATCATGATGTTCTGGTAAACTAATAATTCTTAAGTTGTCTCTTCTAGATCTCTTCTCCAGATCTTTGGTTGAATCAATGAAGTGTTTCATATTCTCCTCAATTTTTTTTAAATTTTGTTTAATATATTCTTGCTGCCTTGTGAAGTCATTTGCTTCGAGTTCTTGGGTTCTATTTTTTAAAGACATAATTTCATCCCTGCCTTTTTGGTCATCCTTCTCCTGGTCCGATTTTCTTTGTAGATCATCTTTTGCCTTCTTTCCTTCATTTTCAAGCTGGCAAGTTCTGGCCTTTAAGACTTTATTTTTCTGGTTTTAGTTCATGTATTCCTTTTTTCTCATTTTAAACATTTATTAATATTTATATTTTAGAAAAGTTAACATGATTACATGATTTATGCTCTTACTTTCCCCTTCACTCCCTGACCTCTCCCCTACCCTGGCCAATATGCATTTCCACAGTTTTTAACATGTGTCATTAATCAAGACCTATTTCCAAATTGTTGATAGTTGCATTGGTGTGGTACTTTCAATCACCAATCATGTCCTCATCAACCCATGTATTCAAGCAGTTGATTTTCTTCTTTGTTTCCTCTCCTGCTGTTCTTCCTCTGAATGTGGGTAGCATTCTTTTCCATAAATCCCTCAGAATTTTCATGGGTCATTGCATTGCTGCTAGTACAGAAGTCCATTACATTCTATTTTACCACAGTACATCAGTCTCTCTGTACAGTGTTCTTCTGGCTCTGCTCCTTTAACTCTGCATCAATTCCAGGAGGTCTTTCCAATTCACATGGAATTCCTCCAGTTTATTATTCCTTTTAGCACAATAGTATTCCATCACCAGCATATATCCCTTGATTATCTTCCCTTTCTACCCCCTCCCTTATTATTCCCCTCTTTTTGTTTTTAAAGGCCTAATGAATTCTCTCCGCCTTCTTCTCTCCTACCTTTTTTGACCTCCCCACTCCCCTGGTCCCCTTGGTTTATCCCTTCTGACTTTCTCATTAGGGTTAGATAGAGTTTTATATCCCAATGGATATAACTATTCTTCCCTCTCAGGGTGAATTACGCTGAGAGTAAGGTGTAAATATTACCTCTTAATGCTCTCTTCCTCTCCTTCTTATAATAGTATTCATCCCTTCCCCTTCCCATGCCCTCTTTCTGTGTAATAGAATATCCTATTTTTCTTATTCACTCAAGTTTCTCTTAGTGTCCTCTACTATTCATCCCACTCTTTCCTTCCCACCCATCTTATCTTAGACCATTTAGTATTCTAACCTCTCCCTATAAATAATTATTCTAATTATTATAATAGTAAATACTATAATGGTGAACAGAGTTCACTACAGAGAATTATACATAACATTTCCCCACATAGGAGTACCAATAATTAGATCTTATTGAAGCCCTTATAGAGGGAAATTTAACAAATATGAGTTTTCTTACTTTCCCTTCTGTTTTTTATTTACCTTTTCATGTTTCTCTTGATTTTTGTGGTTGGATATCAAACTTTCCATTTAGTCCTGGTCTTTTCTGTGCAAATGCTTGGAAATTTTCTATCTTGTTGGATGCCCAAACTTTCCCCTGAAAGAATATAGTCAGTTTTGATGGGTAGGTGATCCTTGGTTGTAAACCCAGTTCTCTTGCCTTTCTGAATATCATATTCCAAGTCTAGTGGTCCTTTAGTGTGGAGGCTGCCAGATCCTATGTGATCCTGATTGGTGCTCCTTGATATCTGAATTGTCTCTTTCTGGCTTCTTGTAAAATTTTTTTTAAGTTGGAATCTCTTGAATTTGGCTATTATATTCCTGGGGGTTGTCTTTTCAGTGTCTAGTGTAGAGGGCGATCTATGGATCCTTTTAATGTCTATATTGCCCTCTTGTAGTACTCCAGGGAAATTTTGCTGAATAATTTCTTTTAGTATGGAGTTCAAATTTCTATTAATTTCTGGTTTTTCAGGAAGGCCAATGATTTTCAGATTGTCTCTTCTAGACCGGTTTTCTTGATCTATCAGTTTCTCATTGAGATATTTCATGTTTCCTTCTATTTTATATGTCTTTTGACTTTGTTTTATTTGTTCTTGCTGTCTTCATAGATCATTGGCTTCTACTTGCCCAATTCTTGTCTTTAGAGACTGGTTTTCTGCTATAAGCTTTTGATTTTCCTTTTCAGTTTGGTCTGACCTGTTTTCCAGCTGTTTGATTTTGGTCTCCAATTTAGTTATTAATTCTTTTGATTTGGGGGCATCTTTTTTAATTGCGGAATTCTAGCCTTTAGAGACTGGTTTTCAGCTACAATCTTTTGGTTTTCCTTTTCAATCTGGTCATTTCTGGTCTTTGATTTACTTGCCTCACTTTCCAATTGTGAAATTCTGCCTTTTAAACTGTTATTTTCTTGCCAGATCTCTTCCATCTTTCTCATGATCTCAGATCTGAACTCTTCAAGACCTTGTGACCCATTTTCATTGTTTTTGGAAGGTTTGGATTGTTTGTTCTCCTCTGCTTTTTCCTCTGTTGTCTGGATTTTTTCTGTGTAAAATTTGTCAAGTGTTAAAGGTTTTTTCTTCTTCATCTTTCTCTTCTGGTTTTCCTAATGGCTTGACATTGTAAGCCGAGTTCCCTCTCAGCTTTATGCTTGCTCCCTGGATCTGTTTGAGGCTCTTTAGAGATTCCTGAGATCTCAGGTCTAGTTGTTCTGGGACAAGCCTCCTGGTGGTCTCCTTGCTCATTCTTCTGCCTGAAGCTCCTTTAACAGTCTCAGGGAGCTGCTTCTGTAGTCAAGCACCTCTCTGCACTGGGTCCCCACTCGAGGTCCACTCCTGCACTCAGAATCAGCCCCTTAGTCCGTGCCCCATTCTGCACTTTAATCTGTGCCTCAGCCCGCCCCTGTGTCAGCCCCTTCACCTGTGCTTGGTCACAGGGTCTGGGGTCAGGGTCTGCGCTCAGAGTCCACGCTCAGAGTCCACGAGTTCCTCAGCCTCCTGGGGGGTCCCAAGTCTTGCTGCTCCCAGGAACAAGCCCTGGTGAGCTGCCAATGACCCAATGGGTGCCCCAAACCTGCTCCAACTCCTGTGAGCTGGCTTTGGCATTGTAGGTGGTATGGGGTGGGGGAGGGGGTTGCTCCTCTTGTGTTTTCATGGGAGTTATTTCACCCCTCTTAACATGGAAATGACCGATTTCCACGTACCTCCAATTATGTGCCCTGTTTTGGGGTCCCTTCTTTCCTCTGGATTTGTTTTTATGTCTTCTTGAGGAGTCCTATATGTGTGGGTTAGGAGAAGTCAAGCAGCTGCTTTTTACTCTGCCACCATCTTAACCCGGAACCCTCATGTATTTCTTTTTTCAAATTGTCTTCAGCTTCTCTTGCCTCTCAATTGCTTTTTGAGTTCCTGAAGTTCTTGAGTTAATTGAATTTTTAGAACTTCCAAAGCCTGTGTCCAGTTCACTGGAACTACTTCCTCTTCTCTTATTTCTATTTCATTTGCTGTCTTTTCACTTCTTTGAAAGAAGCTGTCAAATGTCATTTCTTTTCTCTTTTTCTGTTGCTTACTGATATGTTTTCCTTTCTTGTTCTGCTAATTTGAGCAGATGTATTTAATGATCTTTGTTGAAAGTTCTTCCCTCAGCTGGCAATGGAGGTTTATAGTTACTTTCTCTGCCCTTCGGAGACTTCTTGTCTGTCCAATTGTTGGGATTAATCCAGTACTGATTGGATTAATTTTACTACTTAATCTGCCCTGAGGCTAAAACCTGGAGAGGAGGGGAAAACAATACAACAAACAGAAAGAAAGAAAGAAAAAAAGAAAGAAAGAAAGAAAGAAAGAAAGAAAGAAAGAAAGAAAGAAACGAAGGAAGGAAGGAAGGAAGGAAGGAACGAAGGAAGGAAGGAACGAAGGAAGGAAGGAACGAAGGAAGGAAGAAAATGTGTTGGGACAAGAAGGAGATTTTTAGCTGAGCTGAGCTGTGCAGCAGTGGGGACTCCTGTGCTGTCCTTGTGTTTGATCTGGTTTTCTTTCCTCTTGAAGCCCTTTGTTCTCTATCTTGGTATGAGGAAGCCAGGCTGTCTGCAGTCTGAGGTTTGGCTCTCTCTAAGCCACCATCTTCCAGGCATCTTTGCTGTGTTTCTCTGGTTTTCTCCTCCAGTCACCTCTCCAGTGCCTGTGTTCAACTTGCCAAGTCTGGTACCAGCAAGGCCTTCTCTCTGGGTCAGTGTACCTACCCTCCCTGAGATTTCTGGGACTACTGGAGACTCCTCACAGCATGTGGGGAAGGTGTCCTGGGATTCCGCTTCTATGCTCTCAGACCTGACAGTTCAAGAATTGAAGCCTTTTTTTTGTGTACCTTTTTAGTTGTGCTGCCCTATTGTTCCCCTGCTCTGTCCCGTTATTAGATTTGTTCCTCTTTCTTCTAGAAGCACATTGTTTTCTATCTTAGTGTGTAAGGTTGTGGAGGTTTTAAGATTTGCTCCATCTAAGCCTCCATCTTCCCAGAATGCTGATCGCAGATAATAAGGTAAGCAGATTTATTAAAATTGTAAAAAAGAATGGGGTAGGAGTATGGATTGAGGGTTATTCCCTAACCCTAATAAAACCTATCTTTTGCCCACCATATAACCCTTTGCAGAGTATCTTCGACCCTTGGCTGAGCCCAGGCTACACTGGCTCCTTTGCTATCTCAAATTTTCCCCCTCTATCTATGAACTAATCTAGGCTAAGACCAACAAAGGAAATCATCTCTAGAATAATGATAAAATAGAGATGAAGTTACATATCTAGTGTGACCAAGTCTACCCTGATGAGCCTAATGCCTCCCCAAAGGCAAACTAAGCAGTTTGGTTAACTCCTTTGATATTAAGTCTTCCCAGAGTAACAGCAGTGTCAAGAACTTAAAGGGTTTTCAGGATCTTGTTAAATTTCCCTCCAGTTCTGGGTTAAGACAGTGGCAGAGTAGAAGCAGCATGCTTAACATCTCCTAACCCACCCATATAGAACTCCTCAAGAGGACATAAAAACCAAATCCAGAAAAATGAAGGGACCCCACAACTGGGCACAGCATTGAAGGTACATGGGATCAGGGCATTTCCATGCTATAAGAGGGTGAAATAGCTTTCACTAAAAGGAGAGCTGAGCAACACCTCCCCCCCCCCCCCCCACACACACACACAACACCTACAGTGCCAAAGCCAGTACACAAGAGTTAGAGAAAGTTTGGGTCATTCATTTAGTTCTTGGCAGCTACCTAGGATCACCAGGGCCTGCTCCTGAGACCAACAAGACTAAGACCCCAAGAGGCTAAAGAACATTTAGACTTTGAACACAGACCTCGAGCTCAGACGCGGAACTTCCGTGGGGACCCAGTGCAGAGGAGTGCATAACTGCCGAAGCAGTACCTGAGACTGTTAAAGGAGCCTCAGGCAGAGAAGCAAGCAAGGGGACCACTAGAAGGCTTGATCCTGAGAACAGCTAGACTTGAGACACTAGGAGCCTAAAGAATGCAGATTGACTGTGGGTGTGAGGATAAACCTGAGAGCACCACACAGCACTGTGACTCAGGTGAAAACTGCTCCACAACTCAATTGGCAGAGAGCCTGTCTGCCTCACCAAGACTTCTGACTGAGAAAGAAAAATATCATCATAATAATGGTAAGCCATGCACAAGAACGTCTAAAGAGAAAGATCAAGAAGAAATCTTTAACATTCAACAACTTTTACACAGAAAAAATCCAGACAACAGAGCAAACAGCAGAGGATAACAAACAAGTAATCACATCCAAACTTTCCCTAAATTTCCCTCCAGAACAAGTTGGAAGTTCACAGAAAGTCAGAACTTGGTCCTGGAGATGTTTTTGGCTCCAGAGTCTGGACCCAACTCCCCTTCTGGCATTTGATTCCTCAGGATTCTCACCCAAGATTTTAAGCCAAGATTCTAAGGGTTGCTCTTGCTTCTCCTGGTTCACTGCATTCTGTGCCACTCTTAATTTCTACTCTGTCATCTTATTTTCTTCCCAGTATTTCCCCTTAACAACATCTATACCAAGGTAAACTCAAAATACATGCATTGTTTAGAAATAAATAGTGATACTATAAATAAATTAGGGGAGCACTAAATACTTTATCTATTATACCTAGAGGTGAGGAAAGAAATCTTTGTCAAAATAAAGAGAACATTATGAGATATAAGATAGATAACTTAGACCATATTTTATTAAAAATTTTCTGCACAAACAAAAACAGTATAACCAAGATTAAAGGCAAACAACAAATTGTGAAAAAATGTCTATAGCAAATGTCTTTGACAAAAGCTTCATTTCTAAAAAAATGTAGAGAAGTGAGTCAAATCTATAACAATAAACATTATTTTCCAACTGTAAAATGATCAAAAGCATTAATTTCTCTGATGAAGATATTAAAACTATTTTAGTCTTATAAAATATTATTTGTTGTAAAAAATTACCACATAAAAGTAAATATTGATTAGGGAAATGAAAATTAAAATAGTTTTGAGGTACCATAATGCTGGAGAGGATGCAGGAAAATTGAAACAGTAATATACTGTTGGAAAAACTATGAATTGATTCAAATATTCTACAGAGCAATTCAGATTTATGTCACAAAAGCTATAAAATTTTACATACACTTGGACCCAAAAATAACACTACTAGGTCTATATCACAAGAGATCATAAAGAAGGAAAAAGCCCTACTTGAACAAAAATATTTATAGCAGCTCTCTATTTATAAAAAAATGGAAATTGAAAGTATGTTCATCATTTGGGAAACATTTGAACAAATTGTAGTATATGGTTATAATGGAATACTATTGCGCCATAAGAAATGATGAATAGGATTATTTCAGGGAAATAAAAAAAAAGCAGACTTTGGAAAAACATATAAATGATGCAAAGTGAGATGAGAAGAACTAGGAGAACATTTTATATTATACTAACAGAAATATTTTTTGATGATCAAGTGTGAAGTAATAAAATATTATCAGTAAATCAAGGACCTAAAACAATATCAAAATCCATGATTAAACATACTATTCATAGGCAGAGAAGGAATTGTCAATCCCATTTCTTGCCCTATTTTCTTCATGAGGTTTTTTTTTCTTATATGTGTGACATATGTCTTCTTTCATATGAAGAATAAAGAAATTTGTATTGCATGACAACACTGTAATTACCTATATCAGATAGGAGGGAGGAAAATAATTTGAATTGCAAAAAGTTAGCAAGAAATTTTAATTTTGTTTCTTTAAGTAACTGAATAAAAAGCATTACAAAGTAGAAAAAAATTAAAAAATACATTATCTCAGTTCTTTTTTCCCCCCATTCATATGGCTGTAATCTTGCTTTATGCATCTATGCATATGTTTCAGTATGTGGGTAGGTGTGCTTTTTCACTTTACATATGATCATATATCTTTTCATGATCTCTTTATTGCTCATTTTCATATGAGACAAACATCTCCCATCATATACAAATGTAATATATGTATATATATATATATATATATTTGGCATTTCTGTAATTTTGTACATTATTTCTAGTTCTTTATTACATAAAAGGTTATGCTATAAACATTTTGACATATCGGTGTTCTTCTTTCTGTTAATAATATCTTCGGGTTATGTGCCTAACAATAAAATTTCTGAATCAAAGGATATAGGCACTGTATTTATAAACTACTTGTGATATTTATTCATATCTTATATAATATTATATATTTATTTATATAGAGATATCTATTAACAATGGATTACAATATTTGTCTTTCCATATTTCCTCTAAATTTCTATCACTGTCATCTTCATCATTTTTTGTGTGCATATGATAAATCCTCAGGAGTGTTTTGATCTACATTTCTTTTTATAATAATGATTTGTAGCATTATTTTACATGGCTTAAATGAATGGTTTTTAATTGTTCTTTTGAAAATTGTTTGTTGATATCATTTGACCACTTGTCTATGTCATAACTGATGTTGATTCTAATTTTATTTTTTTTATTAGTTGACTATATGTTGAATATCAAATCCTTAACAGAATATCTGGTACAAAGATTTTTCATACTGAATTTTAGTGATAGGTTTAAGATAATCAATATTGTGATTCTTAAGTATTTAGTATAATTCCATTATAATTTTTTTTAAACCCTTGTACTTCGGTGTATTGTCTCATAGGTGGAAGAGTGGTAAAGGTGGGCAATGGGGGTCAAGTGACTTGCCCAGGGTAACACAGCTGGGAAGTGGCTGAGGCCGGGTTTGAACCTAGGACCTCCCATCTCTAGGCCTCACTCTCACTCCACTGAGCTACCCAGCTGCCCCTCCATTATAATCTTAATTACAATTAGTAGAATTCATGATTCTTAAAAGGATTTCTAATGAAAGCATAAAAACTGCTTCTAAGGGGATTTCCAACCCCTCCCTAAGTTTGCACTTCCCTTCTATCATAAGATGCTGATCATCTGAATTTCATGTCCAGATATGGTGCAAGTATGAGCACCTTTTCTTTATGGAAATAACCATCCTTCCCCATGTGCCCACATCAGATGAGTCTGAGGTAATGGTCATTATTAGTGCTAAATAAAGGTATTTTCTTGTGACTTAACCTTTAGACTAATATGGGTTTTCCTAAATGAACTAACCAATCAGCTTTGTAGTTGGGTAATTGTTTATGAAAAAGGTCCACATAATTTTTTTTCTTGTGATATAAGTCATAAACCTTGTTTGGAAATATTCATTTTGTTACTGTCCTAGTATATAAACTAGGTCTCTGTTGCCAGGCATTGTGTCTTGCTGGTGTCTAACTATGTGATATATGCAAGGGACCGGTTTTATCTGGGATACTTGGTCTTCTTCCAAAAAAATCTAAAATTCTCCCTTGACTTGGAGAAATTTGGCTTTTTGGCTTTACCTAAATTATCTATATCAGGTCAGTGGATAATTATTTTGCAAGAGTGTAAAACCTTTTTTTTAATTCCACATAATCAGAATTGTCTGTTTTATCTTAATAATTGCTTTTATATCTTCTTTAGATAGTAAACTTATGTTATGTTTCAGACTTTGGGGATATGAATACAAACAGGTAAAACAGTGCCTTCCTTTAAGGATTTTATATTCCAATTGTGTGTGTGGAAATAAGCCCAAGATAGGAGCTGAAAAAAAGAGAAGCTAGGATCATAGATTGGAGCTAGTATCCAAGAAGCATGATAGAGTCCTGGTTCTGTTCAAGGTAGGGAAAAATTACCTATAAGAACACATCAGAATAGAATCCTATGAATAGTGTACTATGATCATTCCATTTTACAAATAAGAAAAATGAGGGAAAGATAAATCAAATGACCATAGTCAGCAAGTTCTGAGGCAAGACGAAAACTCATTTGATACTCCTTCCAATCTCTCACTGCCCACCTACAAAAGCCTCAACAGTAAGTCCAGCATTCTTTCTACTTCATGTCCTAGCTACTTCTTCCAGAAGTTATGAAAAATGTTTTTCAAGACAACTTAGAAGAATTTTACTTACAGAAAATTAAACACAGACTACAGAAGGAATACCTAAAAAAGGAAAGAACTATAGGAATGTGGATTTTTTCTTCTAAGTGTCCTTATCAAGCTTTTTTTCTTAAAAAAATTATAAGCCATGAATGTCAAGATTTTGAGGTCTGGAAATGCTATTCTATACCAACCCTATTCATTTTTATGTTTTTTTCATTATTAACCTTGTTATTGCAGATGGTTTGTTCCTCCAAATGATTTTTGGCATTATTTTGTCTAGTTTTATAAAGTATCACCTTGGTAGTTGGATTAGTTTAGCTTTAGACTGTGGGGTCCAGCCCACACAGGTCCAGATGTCTCTTAGTAGGTTGATGGTGTTGGCGAGTTGAGAAAGAAGATGAGCGACAATTAAAGTTTTGCCCACAGCTAGACATCACAAAAACTGTTCTGGCCAGCCTTGGGCTGAGTTTATTTTATATACTTTAAAGAGTATATATGGTTAGCATGGGATCTCATTTTCAACATACATCTTTTCTTGGGTATATATGAATAAGTCATATATTAACTTTGTTAATAACAACTTTTCATTCTCCAGTAACTCTCAATATTTTTCAAAGGTGGGTAGGGTGGGACATACCAGACTTTTCATGGAACAACTTCCCTATTTTTCATCCATTGTCCTTTATGTGCTAACATTCCAGATCAGAGATCAGGGAGGCTAGAAGCAGTCTTGGCCTGCAAGCCTCTATACATGGGAGTAAAAAATCCAAGTGCAGTTTTGTTGAGGTATTAAAATCTTCAACATTAACTCCCTATTTTCTGGTTTATTATGAGGTGACTTTTAGGGGAATTTCTGTATTATACATGTAAGAATGGGGCTTTCTTGGAAGTCTGTAGAGGTCCCAGGCAGCCCCTACCTATTCTTCTGTATTTCCCTGGGATTGAGTAGTGTAATTGATCATCATGATTTCAATGATAGAGTGTGTTAGTAAGAGAGGGGTCACATTGGGTAGTCTGAGTAGGTATTCCCATCCTTCCTGAGGCTGCTTTGCCGCCTTCAAGGTCCCCCCTGTGACCATGTCATACAGTATGGGTTTGATTGTTCCCAGCACTAAACTTCTATTTTAACTTTGACAATATTGTTATTTTTACTATATTAGCATGATTAATTCATGAGCACTAAATATTATCCACCTATTTACATTTTTCTTCATATCTTTAAGAAACACTTAGCAATTAAATCTCTACAGATACTGAGTATGCATTGAAAGACTGTCATGTCTCAAAAAGAAAAAAATGCATTTTTAATTTATTTTAAATAAAATTTCACACTCCATTATTTCCCTCTGGAATCTGTGATTATAGCACAGGAATTTAACTTCTTTTAGTTTATTTTGTAGTCCTTTTTTTAAACTTAACTTTCCTTTGCAAAATAATCCTTCAGTGCTTTGAAGGATTTATACTACAAAGGAATGGAAGTCTCCATCTTAAGAATGAGCACTCAGGATGGAAACAAACACATATATTCTTGAAGTGATGTTGCTTTCTAGGATAGGTGCTATAACTGGAGTTAGGGAGACCTCAGTTTAATTGTCTCCTGTGAAATTTTTTAGACAGATTTTCACAGGTACAACTCTTAAATTCTCTAAACCCAGGTTTCCTAATTATTAGAATGATGGTAACAATACCTACTTAATGAGTCAGGAATCATAGAAAGGGAATTTAGTCTTGAGGATGGGAAAACTTGGTTAAATATCATAATTTCATGGTTGTCTGCTATATTCTCTAAAACTATGATTTGCAGTACAGTAGAAGAGTTCCATTAGTATAAAGAAATTTACCTCTTGTATTTCTCATTGGGATGGGCTAAGTACAACTCTAAATTCTTTGAGAAAGTCAACTGTTAAATTTTTGAGATGTTCATTTATTCCTCAAAAATGAGGTAGTACTACAAGTTAGAAGTTGAAGCACTGATTTGTGGACTGTCAAACATAAGAAAGTGATGAAAAAGGTGCCAATAATGCAGATTAAACTTAAAAGTGTGTCAGATATACTTTTTTTCTGAATTAAAAATTTTTGAAGCCATAGTTTGGCAATCTTAGAGTTGTTGTGTTTACTTCAAATGTGGTGATTTAGATAAAAAAATGCCACATAAGGGTCAGGTATTTTCTTTAATAATAATACCTGATATGTATTTTCAGAATCTTCCTTGCAATAAGCTGCATTCTTGGACATCTGATACTGTTACCAAGAGTAGATTCATTGAATGTTTTTTTAAATATTTTTTTTTTCAATTTTTTAAACCCTTAGCTTCTGTGTATTGGCTCCTAGGTGGAAGAGTGGTAAGGGTGGGCAATGGGGGTCAAGTGACTTGCCCAGGGTCACACAGCTGGGAAGTGTCTGAGGCCGGATTTGAAGCTAGGACCTCCTGTCTCTAGGCCTGGCTCTCAATCCACTGAGCTACCCAGCTGCCCCTTTCATTGAATGTTAAAGAACATAACTGATCAATTGGAGGAAAATTTTATTCTTTTTTTTTAAAAAAAGAAAATAATGTTTCATTCCTATATTATATTATATTAATCAGAAAGAGAAAATGAAACTTTAGAAGACATTCCAGGTATTGTAATTTATCTTTAATGTGTTAATATATAGATATCTCACTCATCCCTGAATATGTATTTAAAACTTTCCTCAGGTATTAGAATGATTCCTTAGGTTTATATATCATACAGCAGTTTAAAAAAAGAAAACATGGAATATTACTCAAATTCAAAGTCATCTGTTTTTAATCCTTATTATTCATCTTGCAGAGACTTTTCTACATGATAAATATCTCACAGTGGCAGACTGTGGGATGAATGATCTCCTTACCCACTCCAATATTACTAATAGGGATTAATTAAAGGAACCAAGATAATTTCATTCAGTCTAGAGAGAACAAGATTGGGACTATGTCTTTGTGGAGGTATGGTGGTTCCAGTAGAACATTACTTTTTTGAGAGCCGGTGGTATTTTGCAACTTAATCTCTATATATAACGAGTCATGGTACAGGGCTTTGTTTCATATAAAATTGCTTGGTTTAATTAAATATAATTATGAATTTGGTCTATCACAAAAATAATGTATAATACTTTGTATTAAGCAAAGATTTTGAAAAGTAGGGAATATATGCATAAAAATTTAGGTAATAAATATTATTTCTCAGTAATTCTTTGTAGTGATTTGCATGTGATACTAATAAAAAGTGCATAATGACAAGGACTTTTAAAATTAGATGGTAAACCAGTACTACCCTATCTTTCGTTTTGTCTCATAATAATCTTCATTCTGAGGAAAACAAATTACCTATATATAACAGTTTTCACTGGTATCACACCAGAAGCAACACTGTCCTTTCTAACCATTCTTCTATTTTTGCAATGGCAGTTTTGAAAGTCAGTGATGTGTGAGGATTTTTCATATTGTCATGATAGCCTATTATACAAAGCAAGCTTGAAGGACATTGCCTAGAGGACCTCTCAAACTTCCTTCTACTAATAAAAGAAATTATTTAAACAAAATGGGAAGTTTTAAGGCTTCCTTTTCATCAAACCAAAAAGAAACAAACTCATTATTAGAATTTCTTTATTTATTTGATCCTTCACCAATGAGGAGATGTTACTAGCAAAAAAAGAATATATTCTAAAATTGTTTTTAAATTCACTGATATCAATTTTAAGGGATCAATATCTATGTTTGCATGTATGTATGTCATTAAATACCACCAATTCAGAATAATTGGGATAGGTGGTGATTTCAAACAGTGAAATATAGTATAGTTTTGTTATGTTTTCATCAGGCTTCTAATCATTTGTGTAACCTTTTATTACAAAATATCTGTGTAGCCAATTTGCAAGCTTAAGTAGGTGATATTTTTTACTTCATAGTTAACTCTAGCATGTGACCTGAAATGATCATTGGCCAAATTGGTTTACTACCTTATTCAACTGACTTGGCACCAAATGGGCTGTGTCCATTTCCCAAAAATCAAATCTACCCTCAAATGATTTGCTGCTACTGAAGATATTTAAATGGATGCACCACAGGCTTTAAAGGCAATTTCATGAAAGGAGTTCCAAAAGCATTTTAAACAAAGACTGAATCATTGGAGTAGGCATAGTTTGCCAAAGTGATTATTTTAAAAGCATCAAGATGATGTAGAACTTCTAGTGAGTTGAGAAAAAAAATTCTTTAATGTCACACCTCATCTTATTCCATCCTAATTGGCAGAAAACAATAGATAACAAAACAAAGAGAAGAAAAATAATTATTTCACATGATTATATCTACGTTTCTTCTACCTATCCTTTGTAATCAGCTTGTAATGATTCTAACGTGAAAGTGATTAAAGTCAACATGTAAATGGATTTTACATATTGCTACCCCAATGCTAATTAAAACTGTTTTTTGAGATACAAGCCTAGTGATGATTTTACTTTGATTATCTTATAGAAAGTAATGTCCTAAACTTGATTCCTTCTTTGTAAAGTGAATTATAAACTAAAGTAGTTTGATTAAGCTAATTATTCAGAAACCTATTTTTCTCCAAATATGTCAATATTCCTTAATCATTATTTATTATCTATAGTCAGTGAACACAGGTTAAAAACTAAAATGGAGAATTGATGACATAATAAAATAATTACATTTTTAAATTCTATACTTTTGCATTTTTTTCTATAAGAACATTCTGGTGTTTTTCTTTGCCCTAGTGACCTAAATATTATAAATTAATTAATATGTAGTAGGTATCTAACCTGAGTAAAAAGTTGAGAGGTACTACCCTTGTTGTAAAACAAACTATGGGAATTAGATGTTTTTTAAAGTTTCTTACAGCTCTGATATGCTATGACGCTCTACTACATGAAAAAATAATTCAATATTTCTTTTCTCCCAAAACAAAGAAGAAAACAAACAACCTTGTTCTTTCTTTGCATGTATATATTTGTGGTACCTCTATTCTCCCAATTCCTTCAAATGAAATGATTTGTTTTGTATTTCTCCCTGGATCTCCGGATATTCAGGTTCCAAAAGCTATGAATTAAATCTTCTATGCTATCTATAAGATCTGCCTTTTAGTTCCTATTTTTTATTTACTAGTTTAGGCATTCACATTAACACTCATATCAGTATTGAATAAATGTGCAATCTACAACATTTTTTCACTGGTTCTGATCTGGGAGTTTTTTTACTACTCAATCTCTGCTTTATAAAAGCAATATGTTCAAGAAAGGAAAACTAAAACTAAAACAAAACAAAACAAATAAAAAAACACTTCTCTGAAAATAGTGTATTATCCCCTACCTTGAAGTAGTCAATGTAATCAACTTCTAATTTCAATTTCTTCAGTGTAAGATTTTAGCAATCACACACCTGGGAAGAAGGGGGCCAAGTAATATCTATCTCTGTATGTGCCACAGCTCTCCTATTTGTTTGCAATCAATCACAAGACCAGCAAATAGAATTGTCCCCTAATGGGAGGTCTTCAAGCAAAGCTGAATGAGCTGAATGACCATTTGTTGGGTATGTCAAAAAGCAGATTGATGATCAGGGATGTATTGAACTAGATGACCTGTGAGGTAAGATATTATATGATTTTGTGGAATTACTTAATTTTTCATAGCATCATGTAGCTATTTTGATTTTAGTGGTTTGTTTTTAAAGAGGTCCTTAGTGAAACCTGCTGATCGATATTATTAAACTGGATGTGATTACCTACCTGAAAAGAGAAAAAGAATTATTAAACTGATTATGTTTTTTAATCCTTCATTTTATCTCCTGGATCATAGAAGTGTTTACCGAGATGACACTGGGTGATTTGTGGAAAAGTTGTATTTACTTCATTTCAGCTAGCATTAATTAAGTAATAATTGGAAAGCACCATGCTAGTTGAGGAAGAAATAAATATGAAAATCATGAAATCTTTGTTCTCAGTAATTTTAAAACAATGGGAAGAGTGGATGTAATAAGCACATAGGCAAAAGAATGAAGAAAAAATATGATAGAAATAAATGAAGATTCAACATTTTACCAATACATTTTAAGATTGATAGGGAAGAAACAGCACCTGATCTAGACCTTAAAGCAATGGAAGGACTTCAACAAATGGAAATTGTTGTGTCTGGGGAGAAATGGTTTATCCTAAGAATGGAAAGTATCAGCAAAAGCAAGGAGATGGGAGAGGAAAGAGGATAAGAAATAGAGAAATATCTATTTATTTTTAAAAAATAGATTGTGGCGGTAGCTAGGCAACTCAGTAGATTGAGAGTCAGATCTAGAAATGGGAAGGCCTGGATTCAAATTTGGCCTCAGACATTGATAAGCGGTGTGACTTGGGAAAGTTCCTTAACCCCAGTTTACCTAGCCTTTATTACTCTTCTACCTTGAAACTTAATATTGATTCTATGATGGAAGGTAAAGGTTTTAGAAAAATGAATCATGTGAAAGAGAATACTGTAAGATAAGACTATATATTTAGGTTGGAAGTAAAGCACTGAGTGTCTTGAATTCCAAGATACGGAGATTAAGACTTGTGTAAGACAACAGAAAACCACTGATAATTTTGAGTAGCATGAAAAGGAAAATTTACTCTTCCCCTTTATGACTAAGTGTACCTGGCATGGGGACTGGAAGTGAAGACTGTGTGAGCAAAATCATTGGATAGATTGAGTCATGAGAGTAGAACAGCAGCCAGAAAAATGGAGCAATAGAGTCAAGAATATCATGAGACCAGGAGGACAGGATGATCTTCCCAGCAACATCCCTGGACTGCACCTCCTGGGTGACCACAGGCAAAAGCGAGAGCTGGGGTTGGCTCCTGAGATGTGATGTGTGGGAATTAGTGGGCCGAGAAGTTTGATAAACTGAGGCAAGAGAGAATTTTGACCTCTTCACTTTGGTTTTCTGGTGCTGACTGCATTGATTTGTGAGCATGGCTAGGGATGTCTTCATAGCAGCCATAGATTTAGCAAGCTAAATATAGCAGTAAGTAAACTATATATCTTTATCCTTTTTTTCCATCTTTTCTCCTACTAATTTTAATTCTTACAGTAGGCCAGTGGTTCCCAAATTTTTTGGCCTACCGCCCCCTTTCCAGAAAAAAGTATTACTCAGCGCCCCCTGTCACATACTATCACCGCCCCCTTACAGTTATTCACCACCCCAAAATGCACCTGTGGACACTCCTGCCCACCTGGAATGCTGCAGCACCCAACAGGGGGCAGTAGCACCCACTTTGGGAATCACTGCAGTAGGCTAATGAAATAATAATGAAAAAATCTTAGATTACTCAAACCCCAAAATATAAGATAAATTACAGGAAAGATATCCTGAAAATAAGAAAACCAATCAGGGCAAAACCTTAGACCTAAATTAAGGGGGTTTTAGTGGTTGCAGAGAAGAGGCTGAGATTTGTCTCAACTAAAGTTTGAGTGGAGCACAAACGTTTGTATACACAAGTTAGATAAAACAAAGCTGATCCTATATTGTGATATGAATAGAAACCCCACTGTTATTTTTCTCTTGCTTGAGATCAGTATAGGTTCAATTTAGATTTTTGGTGACATGAATTTTGTGACTAATAGCTCTCAGCCACATAAGACAGATATAATTCAGATATGAGACTCAAATATAATGGAAAATAATAGAATTTAAGTTAGAAATTTCATCTCCTGTGTTAATAAATAGAAAAATTAAGTTAAACCTATAACTATTTGAATAGAGGAGTCAAACTGATTCACAAATATAAGTAGGAAATAAACTTTGTTTTTATTTTTTAATTAAAAATGTTTCATTCCACAAGCACTTAAAATATAATAATTTTAGGAAAACTCAGCATTTTTTGAAAATAATATTAGATAATTTTAGCTTACTGAACAATAATTTGCTAGCTCTTGTGTTATTTTTTACTAACTTACATATTTGTATAGTGATATATGAAGGCAAAGTGTTTTACATATATGTTATCATTAATCCTCATAACCAATCTATGAGTTAATAAAATACATAGAAGGTATGTGTTTTGTTGAAGAGGGAAAGAAGAAGAAGGAAAACCTAAATCTTTCCTCCTTCTGTCCCCAACCCTTGGGTGGGAGGAACAATTCCTTCCCAAGTCCTTCCTTCAGGAATTGTTGCTACTGTTGTTCAGTCCTGTCTGACTCCTTATGTCCCTATTTGGAGTTTTCTTAGTGAAGATACTGAAGTGATTTGCCATTTCCTTCTCCAGCTCATTATATGGATGAGGAAACTGAAGCAAAGAGGATTATGTGACTTTCTCAGTGTCACACAGCCAATCAAGTGCCTGAGAACAGATTCAAACTCAGGAAGATGAGTCTTCTACCTGACTCCAGATCCTATATTCTATCCACTCTGCTACCTAGCTTCAACTAAAGAATTAATCTCTCACTATTCACAAACATTATCTTCATGCCAACAAGGACTGCAGTTTCTGTGAACTGATTGAATTTATATGGAAAAGTTGCTCCAGACCAATTGGATAGGGTGTGTGTTAAAGTGAATCGTTTTCCTTACCAAATGAACCTTTTCCTTATCTGTGCTGCCACATTCTAGTACCAAGAAAATCTGTGACAGTTCAAAGTGATATGACTTATTTTTTCTTACTATGAAGAATTATTACAGTATTTAATGATAAATATCTGAGTAATATTGAGCACCCATTTGGTGAAGAATCCCAGAACAAGAAGTATTAAGACCCCTGCCTTAAGAGCATGTTTGTGTATTGTGTATTTCTGTGCGTGTGTATGTGAAAGACAGACAGACAGAGAGAGAGAGAGAGACAGAGACAGAGAGACAGAGAGAGACAGAGAGAGACAGAGAGAGACAGAGAGAGACAGAGAGAGAGAGACAGAGCTGTGTAAACCAGACATGTAAATATTGGATATATAATATATAGGTATAATTCTAGTCCAATAATCCTCTTGGAAATAAGGGATTGGTGAGTGAGCACTCAGTCACAGCCTTCTTGTTCTGTGTATAGATAGAAATTATAGTATCTACTTGAGAAACAGACTTCCTAGATCTTCTCTCTATGCTGTTATGAATGGATTTTTCTACATTAAAATACTTTTTACATTAGATGAAAAATTTTCCCTCAGTGAAACCAACTAGAATATCCTTTGTTACTGCTCTTGAACAAAAATATAATGTACAAAACAATATTACATGATATTTACCTAATCAAACACTTTACAAATACATTTTAATTATTTTAAAGGCTCTGAATATTAAAATTTTTAATATTTAAAAATCATTGAATTATACAAATTTTAAAAATAGAGATTAGATTTAGAACAGATATCCCCTTTTCCCATGAGGGAGAAAGGAGTTTCACCATTGATGGTCTCTAACCACTTTATTTTACAAGTGACACCAAGTGTGTTTCTCATCTCACTATGTTTTGTTTTGTTTTCAGTCAAAGCAGCAAAAGCTATAACAGAGAGCTTAGCCATAGAGTCTTTATTCACCTCTGTGACATGTCTTTTGGACAAAGAGGTAGAGGTTGTAATTTTCCATTTATGTACATGCATGGTTACAGTTATGAAATCTTTCCTTCCAAGAAGTGGGCACTAAGCTTCTGTCCTCATAACCAGTCCTCAATATGATTGTTCCCAAATTGTGGCTTGCTCCAGCCATACCACTGCTGGGGTTGTACCCCAAAGAGATAATAAGGAAAATACTTTTACAAAAATATTTATAGCATCGATTGGGGGATGGCTGAACATGAATAGATATTTTGTGGTATCTGATGGTGATGAAATATTATTGTGATGAAAGGAATAGTGGACTGGAGGAATTCCATGTGAACTGGAAAGACCTCTAGGAATTGATGCACAGTGAAGGAGCAGAATCAAGAGAACATTGTACACAGAGACTGATACACTTTGGCACAATCAATTGTAATAAACTTTTCTACTAGCAGCATTGCAATGATCCAGGAAAATTCTGAGTGATTTATGAAAAATAATGCTGTCCACATCCAGAGAAAGAACTGTGGAAGCAGAAATACAGAAGAAAAATATTTGATTGATCATGTGTTTCAATGGGAATATGGTTAGGGTTTTGACATTAAAAGATCACTTTATTGCAAACATGAATAAGATTGGAAATAGGTTTTGAACAATGATACATGTATATCCCAATGGAATTTCTTGTCAGCTCTTGAAGGGGGAAGTGAAGAGGGGTAGGAAAAGTCATGAACATGTAACCATGGAGTAATATTCTAAATGAATAAATAAAATTGTGGCTTGCCTCTTATTTTATTCATAATAAAAAGTCTTGATTACTAAATATGATCTCTTCATGTAAGTCCATGTGAGGATTAATCACTTAAGGTTCAAACATTGGAAATTGTTGTCCTAAACCATGTTACCTATAAGGACATTCATATCTTTAATAAGTATACATGTACATACTCCCAAAGATAGAATAATTTATCATAATTCTTATCTTACAGATTAAAAAATAAAATTAAATCAGAATATGTAATTTATTCAATATTACACCCTCTTCAGGAAGTGTATATGCCAGAATATAAATTTGTAATCTGTGTCTTCAGATTCCCAGTCCAATATAATCTTGTTCTCTTTGCTAAAGTAAAATTCTGTGAATGTATCAATATAAGTATATGTGTGTACCAATATATATACACACACACATATGCATGTGTTACATAATGTGGCATAATATAAAATGCTGAATTTTTGGAGTTAGAAAACTTGACTGAACGGCTCCTCCATCTTGCGTACAGAACCTTGAACAATTTGCTAAACATAACAATGCTTTCTCATTTCTAAAATATTGGATTAGATGAGGATTTCCTTAGTATCAAAAAGCATTTTTTTGTTAATAAAAATGTGTTCCTGGTCATTCTACAAGATTGTAACTCATTGAACATGAAATTCTTAAAAGAATTACAGTTTGGACTTTGCTCATTGGCAATGTGGATACACTTTGTGGTTGTAAACTGGATGCAGGATATTATCAATAATGATTTACATGCAAGAAGTGGTATAAAAGGTATCATCAAGGCAACCTGATTTCCTCAACTGCTGTCCTCTGACCTGACACCAAAATCAATATCTATTTATTTTTAATATCTTCCTATCTTCAGTTATTTATACATGCATCCAGTGATGATGTTTTACTTGGGATCCCCTGAAAGACACCAAGAGGAAGTGACAGGGGCTGGGTGACTTTGACATTTTGCCAATCATTGTTTTATTTTCTTACTACAATGAATGTAATCTTTTTGCTGGCAAGTATTGAGAAAAACAAGTAACTAAGGTAAATGTAAGCACTCCCTCAAAAGACTTTGTAAGGAACGTGAACAAAATCATATTTTTATTTTCCTACCAGAACCCTTGATACTATTTAGACTCATGTAAAGGCAGGCAGTGATGTATGCCAGGATCTGGATATGAAAATTCACCTTACTTACCAACATCTGCCCTTGCCTTTCAACCTTCTAATAATTTAGTCTGCACCTGTTTGTCAGAGTTGTTTAGTTAGAAAATAGATTAAGAAGTTATTTCTCATGAGGATCACTCCTAAAGTCTATATAATATCTTTTTTTAGTAGCATCTGGCACAATATTTTTATATTCACTCATTTCCATCTAAATCTTGGAGCTAAGAGGGATCAGAGTATTTTGGTCTTGCTTTGTGCCTAAGTCCATACTTGCTTGGAAAAAAAAAATATTATGTGACCTCTATCCCTTTACTCCAAGCCCACTGTTTCTTGGTTTTAAGAAATGTCTCGTATTCATAACTAAATTTCCAGAGGCTGGAAGTATTCCTGATATATGAGAGATACCTAATAACTCTTGCTTGATTGATTGATGGGTGTAAAATATAAAGCAAGAAGGATATTACTGGATCTGTGATTTCACTGTCATGCAAGATCCCAGAATAAGAATATCTTCCTACCATGGCAGATAAGCACCTTCTCTATAAGTGTAGTCTTAGAGAGCCTCCTAAAATATATAAACATTAAATGATTTGCCCTAGGTCACAAAGCCTGTAAATGCTAGGGGTCACATTTTAACCCAAGGCTTCTTGGCTTTAAAGATAGCTCCATGTAGACTAAAACACAACTGCCTCTCAAGAGTGAGGAAACAAAAAAATCTTCTGCACTAATATCCAAGGAATATCCAGATTCTTAAAAAAAGGCTTCCAAGACATTGGAATCAATATTCTATGTAGGATTCTTGGAGAAAGTGAACAAGAATAATATAAGGTGGAAAGAGATAAAAACATGAATAAAGAGATCTTTTTGAAAGATAGATAGATAGATAGATTTAGTTATATATGCCAATGGAGAGACTAATGAGATATAAACTGTATCAAAGGATTGAAATAAGGTTAGAATTACTGGCATTATCAAAAAGTTAAATAAATGAAACTATTGTAATGAAGTCAAATTACATGCAAAAGGAAATTTTCTCATTTATAAGTAATATTGCACTTTATTTTTATTTTCTTCTTCCACCTCTTATACTCTGTTTGAACCAATATATGGTCTTAATTTTTTTTTGATTGGGTAAATAGTTTGAAACAACCAATTATAAAAAGGGTTTTGGATTATGTATAAATTAATTTATTACATTTATATAGAAATTTACATAGACCTTTTGTCAAATCAAACTTGTGAGAGAGGCAGTGAGATTATCCCCAGTATATAGATTAAAAACATGGCACTCATTGAGTTTAGATAACTCATCCACTTCTGGGTTAAGATGGCTGCAGAGTAGAAGCAGGCTCTCCAAACCGACCAATATAGTATACCTCCAAAGGGCAAAAAAACAAAACCAAAAAACAAAACAAAACAAACAAACAAAAAAAAACAACATATCCAGAAGAAAGAAGGGGCCCCACAACAGGGCACAGTATTGAAGGTACATGGGATTTGGGTACTTCCATGCAATAAGTGGGGGAAATAGAGGCTGCGTACCAGAATTAGAGCAAGCAGGGGTACAAAATCTACTTCTTGGCAGCTAACTGGCACCATTAGGAGCTTACCCCCTGAGACCAGCAAGACTTGAGAACCCAGGAGGCTGGAGAGAGCAGACCTTGGGCACAGCAGTGGGACTGAGAGAGGCAGCTGCAGCTCAGTGAGACTCAGGGGAAACCCCAGGAGGAGGAGCAAGTTTAGGCCAATTTCCAGGGTCCAGACAGCTGACTAGGACCATGGGGGCTTGATCCAGAAAACAGCTAGATTAGAGACCCCAGGAGTCTGGGGAACACAGACATTGGGAGCCGGAGGGAGGCTGAGAGGGGCCAAGGACAGCAAAGGCCTAGCAGAGAGTGGAAGCCAGGAGACTCACAAAGTAGCCTCAGGCAAAAATTGTTCAGTAGCTCTATACAAAGAAATTCTTTATGCATTACTCAGACTTCTGACTGAGAAAACATAATGATGCCAAGAAAGGTCCAGGAAATAACTACCAAAAAGACTAAAAAAAAAGCTCTAATACTTGACAACATTTGCACAGAAAAAAACCAGAAAATAGAGGAGGACAGACAATTAAAGACATCTGAACCCTCACAAAAAAATGAAAATGCATCACAAGCTTCTGAAGATTTCAAATCTGAGATCATAAGAAAGATGGAAGAGATCTGGCAAGAAAATAACAGTTTAAAAGACAGAATTTTGTAATTGGAAACTGGGGCTCAGAAATCAAATGAAACGTTAAGCAAATTAAAGATCAGAAATGACCACCTGGAAGCCATGATGAGCCAGATAGACCAGATTGAAAAGGAAAACAAAAAGATTATAGCTGAAAACCAGTCTTTAAAGGCTAGAATTGAACAAGTAGAAGCCAATGATCTCACAAGACACCAAGAATTAATTAAGCAAAGTTAAAAGACTGACAAAAAAGAAGTAAACATGAAATATCTCATGAAAAGAAAATAGATCAAGGAAATAGGTCTAGAAGAGACAATTTGAGAATTATTGAAAAATCAGAAATTATTAGAAAATTGGACAACATATTATAAGAAATTATCCAACAAAACTACTCTGATGTTCTTCAACAAGAGGGCAAAATAGACATTGAAAGAATCCATAAATTACCCTCTACACTAAACCCTGAAAAGACAACCCCCAGAAACATAATTGCCAAATTCAAAAGCCTCCAAGTTAAAGAAAAAATATTACAAGAAGTCAGAAAGAGAAAAATTCAGATATCAAGGAGCACCAATCAGTATCACACAGGATCCGCTAGCTTCCACACTACAAGACCTCAAGGCTTGGAACATGATATTCAGAAAGGCAAGAGAATTGGGTGTACAACCAAGGATCACCTACCCAACAAAACTGACTATATACTTCCAGGGGAAAGTATGGGCATTCAACAAGATAGACTATTTCCAAGTATTTGCACAGAAAAGACCAGGACTAAATGGAAAGTTTGATATCCAACAACAAAAACCAAGAGAAACACAAAAAGGTAAATAAGAAAGAGAGGGGAAAGAAAGAAAACTCCTATTTTTAAATTTGCTTCTTTAAGGGCTTCAATAAGATCAAATTATGTGTATTTCTATATGGGGAAAGATTATGTATAATTCTAAAAAATTGTACTTACTTTTATAGTAATTCGAAGAATTAGTCATAAGGAGAGGTTAGGTTACTAAATGGTCTCAGATGACATGAGGGCAAAAACGGGGGTGAGGGGAGAATAGAAGATAGCTCCAAGAGTAACTTGAAGGAATAAGAAAAATAGGGTAATATATATCACACAAAGAGGACATGGGAAGGAGAAGGGATGAATACTGTTATAAGAAGGAGAGGAAGAGAGCATTAACAGGAAATACTTAAATCTTTCTCTCAGAGGAAGTAATCCTGAGAGGGAAGAGTAGCTATATCCATTGGGATATCAAATTCTTTTTAACCCTAAGGATAAAGTTATAAGAGATAAATCAAGGGGGGCAGAAGGGTGGGGAGCTCATAAGGGGAGAGGAAGAGATGGGGGAGGGTATTCATTAGACCTCAAAAATAATAAGAGGGAAAGCAGGGGGTGGAAAGGGTAATAAAACAAGGGAGGGGACAAGGGGGACTGATTTAAAACAAACCACTGGTTTAAAAGGAAATAGAGTAAGAATAAGGAGAAGAACTGGGAGAGGATACCAAAATGTTAGGAAACACATAGCTGATAATTATAATCCTGAATGTGAATGGGATGAACATGTTTGAAACAGAAGCAAATAGCAGTGGATTAGAAAAACAAAATCCTACCATATGTTGTCTACAAGAAACACACATGAGGCAGGTGGACATACACAAGGTTAAGGCCAAAGGCTGGAGCAAAATCTTTTGGGCTTCAACTGAGAAAAAGAAGGCAGGAGTGGCAATCATGATTTCTGATAAAGCCAAAGTAAAAATAGATCTGATTAAAAGAGATAGGGAAGGTAATTAAATCCTGATAAAAGTCAGTAGAGATAATGAGGACATAACAGTACCCTACATATATGCACCAAATAGTAGAGCATCCAGATGTTTAAAGGAAAAACTGGCAGAGGTCAAGGAGGAAATAGATAGTAAAACTATACTAGTGGGAGATCCAAATATTCCTCTATCAGATCTAGATTAAACCAAAACAAAAAAATAGATAAGAAAGAGATAAGACAGGTGAATAAAATCCTAGAAAAATTAGACTTTGTATATGTGGAGAAAAATACAAAGGACAAAAAGGAATACACCTTCTTTTCAGCTGCACATGGTACATTCACAAAGATTGACCATGTACTACGGCATAGAAATATGGCAAACAAATGCAAAAGAGCAGAAATAATTAATTTGACGTTTTCAGATCATAATGCAATAAAAATAATCAGTAAGGGAACATGGACAGGCAAATCAAAAACTAATTGGAAATTAAATAATACGACTCTCCAAAATCAGATAGTTAAAGAACAAATCATAGAAACAATTAATAATTTCATTGAATAGAATGACAATGATGAGACATCCTACCAAAATCTGTGGGATGCAGCTAAAGCAGTACTCAGAGGCAAATTAATATCATTGAATGCATATAATAACAAATTAGACAGGAAAAAGATAAATGAACTTGGCATGCAAATCAAAAAACTAGTAAGGGAACAAATTAAAAATCCCCCATTTAAAACTAATTTAAAAATCAAAGGAGAAATCAACAAAATTAAAAGTAAAAGAATTATTGAATTAATAAATAAGACTAGAAGCTGGTGCTTTGAAAAATAAATAAAATTGAGAAAGTACTGGTTGATCTAATTTTTTAAAAAAATGAAGAAAACAGAATTATCAGTATTAAAAATATAAATGGAGACCTCACCTCTAATGAAGAGGAAATCAAGGCAATCACTAAAAACTATTTTGCCCAATTATATGGCAATAAATATAGCAATGTAGATGATATGGATGAATATTTACAAAAATATAAATTGCCTACATTAACAGCAGAAGAAATAGAATACTTAAATAATTGTATATGAGAAAAGAAATTGAACAAGCCATTAAAGAACTCCCCAAGAAAAAATCCCCAGGACCAGATGGATTCACAAGTAAATTCTATCAAACCTTCTAAGAACAACTAGTTCCAATACCATACAAACTATTTGACAGAATAAGGAAAGAAGGAGTTCTACCAAATTCCCTTTATGGCACAAATATGGTACTGATCCCAAACCTAGGTAGATAAAAGAGAGAGAAAGAAAACTACAGACCAATCTCCCTAATGAACATAGATGCAAAAATCTTAAACAGAATACTAGCAAAAAGACTCAGTAAGTTATAACAAGGGTTATTCACTATGATTAGGTGGGATTTATACCAGGAATGCAAGGATGGTTCAATATTAGGAAAACCATTCACATAGTTGAGCATATCAACAAGCAAACCAACAAAAAACACATGATTTTCTCAATAGATGCCAAAAAAGCCTTTCATAAAATACAACATCCATTCATACTGCAAACAATAGAAAGTATAACAATAGAAGGGCCTTTCCTAAAAATAATAAACAGTATATATCTAAAACCATCAACAAACATCATTTGCAATGCAGATAAATTAGAAGCATTCCCAATAAGATCAGGAATGAAAAAAGGATGCCCATTGTCACCTCTATTATTAAACATTGTACTGGAAACACTATCAGTAGCAATTAGAGAAGAAAAAGAAATTGAACGTATTAAAATAGGCAACGAAGAGAACAAACTATCACTCTTTGCACATGATATGAGGGTCTATTTAAAATATCATAGAGAATCAACTAAAAAGTTAGTGTAAATAATCAAAAACTTTAGAAAAGTGGCAAGATACAAAATAAACACTCATAAATCATCAGCATTTCTATATATCTCCAACACACAGCAGCAGGTAGAGTTAGAAAGAGAAATTCCATTCAAAATCACACTACAATATAAAATACTTAGGAATCTATCTGCCAAGACAAACACAGGAATTATATGAATACAACTATGAAACCCTTTCCACACAATTAAAACTAGATCTAAACAATTGGAAAAACATTGAGTGCTCATGGGTATTGTTGTGAGGGTTTATTTAGAAATTAATTTATTAATAGTGTTGGACCTAGCAGGAAATCTCCAAAGCAAAATTATAATTCGTTTTGCCCCGAGTACAATATCTCGGATTTGTGTTGTCAGAGAGTTCCAGAAGTATTACACAAAAGAAAATAGCTGACATACAGAAATTGAGTGGAGCATATGAATAGGGAAGTCAAGACTATGGTTGGGAAACTCTGTGCTGAATCTCATCTGAAATGGCTAGAGATTTTTCCCATAGCTTTGTTTTACCTATGTACAAGGCCAAGAGCAGATCTACATATATCATCGTATGAGATGCTCTTTGAACATGCTCCACTACAAGCAAAAACTTGGAAGGCTGTTTTTGCATTACTCTTAAGAGGTGGTTGCCAAATTGCTTTGTATTTAAGTGCTTTACAGCAGAGGCTAAGAGAATTACAAAATATGGGAGTATTAATTCCATCTGGTACATTGGATTATTCTCTTCATAATTTTCAACCAGGTGATATGGTCTATATGAAAAATTTTGCCAAAATATCAGCAACAGAACAAAATTGGGTAGGTCCTTATAGAATTTTATTAGTTTCACCATCTTCTGTGAAAGTTTTAAGTAGAAATTTGTGGTATCATTGTTCTCACATTAAATTAGCACATGGAATAGATAATGAAAATGTAAAGATTATTAATAATGAAGAAGAAGAAGAATTTGTGTAATTTGAGATCTTCAGTCAATTAGAGTCTGCAGTCAGAAAGTTCAGTAAGGAGAGGACCATTCCAGGGGAAGTGGATGTTCAGATGGAATAGGTCATGGATGAAGAGGATTCAGGATTCAGGATTTGTGGACTTTGCATTAAGACTAATGAAATTATGAATTGAACTGATAAAACTTCACTTTCAAGGATTTTCTTAAGGAAGAGAATTAATCATGTACAATTTGGATTGAATGGTTTGGAAGTATTTTGGGTGATGTAAATAGTATCACTACATACTCATATATATCCAATATTGCACATAAAACTATCAAGAACTTCAATGGAGAAGAGGAGAAGAAGAGGAAAAACAGAAAGGAGAGAAGATTTCCTTGAGAAATGGAACATCATAAGGAGAAAGGAGATCTGCAGGAGATCTGGAGTTTTGGTAGATATCATGCATCCATCAGTAACATGTTGCAACACAATATAGCAAAGAAACAACATAACAATCATATACATGCAACACAAACATGTTAGGAAGCATTGTGTTCCTTATGGAATGAAACAATGTATAAATAATAACAAAATTAGAATTAGCTATAGGATATGTAAGTACTAACAAGAGATAGTTACTAACAAGGATTAGTTAGTTACTTAGGTAGATATAGCTAGACTAATATACTAATATCATTGGGGTAGTTTAGAATAGTTTAGTGAAATAGATATAGTATTAGATTAGGTTAGAGGATACAATAAGGTACTAATATACATCAAAGTGCAAATATAACAAACATAACAAAATTGCATTACATGAAGAACATATAACATATTAAAGATTACATCACAAATAATGTAAATAGTTGTGTAAATAGTATGTGTATATTGTAAATTGTATTTTAGTGTAAGTATTGTATATATGTAAAGGGTGTACATATGTATATCTGATATGTATATATTGTGTGTACATACATGTATAAATGTATAGCATGCATGTATATATTATGTATATATTGTATGTATCTATCATATGTATATATGTGTATAATGTAAATTCTGTGAATGCTTTGATGTAATTGAGTTGCAAACATTTAAATGAAATTTGCATAAGGGAGTTTTGATGTAAAGACTTATTCAATGTTGTGTAAAATTGTATTTTCCAAAATGGCTTGCATTTATTAGTTGGTAGGATATTTCTGTATTAGAATAGGAGTTATGTTTGATGTTTGTTTTGACTTTTGTGTTGATATTTCACACTTGCTGTTGATTCTGTTGATTTTGTTGGAAATTTTGCATTGTTACTTGCTGCTTTATGCTTTGAACTATGTAACTGTTCAATGTATTTATCCTTTTACCTTTCCTTGTTGAAATCCCCAGTGTAGGGTAGAGTAGGATAGTGTTAGATAGAATAGAGTTAGTGTAGGTTGTCTGTTATTTTGGGACAGAATTTTGGTTTAGTTTGTAGTGCACAAATACCAAAATTTTGTTAATTTTGGTTTTATGCAAAGGGGGAACTGTTGTGAGGGTTTATTTAGCAATTAATTTAGTTATAGTGTTGGACCTAGGAGGAAGGACTGGAGTATTCCAAGATGGAATGAAGGAGCAGGAAGTGGGCTTGTGCTTGGAGAAAGACTACATTAGTGTTTGGACATAACTGTTGCTAACCCTGGGAGATCTCAGAGTTAGGGAAAAATTGCATCCAAATTCCCTGGGTTCCTGAGAGGTGAAGGCTTTCGGCAAGTGGACAACAGACCTGAAGAGCAGCATCAAGTGGGGAAGTGGTTTGTGATCTGGTGGACAGAATTGCAAACTCACTCTCCCTACCTGGGTACCTAAACTCACTCTCCCTACCTGGGTACCTTGGATCACCTGGTGTGGTTGGCTGTTGGCATCCTGTGACCATCCTTGGATTTACCGTGAGACCCCAAAGCCACCCTCAGGCCTTTCAGCTGAGCTGACCAAACCTGGCTGGAACCAGGTTTGGAGGAGCTATCCCTGTGACTTCAGTGTTACTTCCTTTGGGCCCTGCCTGGCTTAGGTCAATAGGATAGGGTAGTTAAGTCCTTCCCTGCTCCTGTGGTTTGCCCTTAGGTTTTAAGTATAGAATCCCTTATTCCAATCCTTCAATTATTATTTCCCTCAATTAAACTGTATAAACTATACTTTTGCCTGCTCGTTCCATAGGCCCTGGCCTGGGTGAGCTGGGTGACCATTGGGCCAACTGCCATTCCTGTGTCAGTTAAAAGCTTGGCAGTGAACTCTGGTCTCCCTATCCTGGTTGGTCATGTCTCTCCTTCAACCCAGTGTGTACCCACAAACCATTTAGTTACATTTTAATAATAATAATTAACATCCCTGGTGCCTCACCATTACAGTAGGACAAGCTAACATAATAAAAATGACCATTCTACCCAAATTAATTTACTTATTTAGTGCTATACTTATCAAACTACCAAAAAACTTTTTTACTGAATTAGAAAAAACTATAACAAAGTTCATTTGGAAGAACAAAAGACCGAGAATATCAAGGGAAATAAAAAAAAATGGAAGGAATTTGACCTAGCAGTAGCATATCTTAAACTGTTTTATAAAGCAGTAGTCATCAAAACAGTATGGTACTGGTGTACAGACAGAAGGGAGGATCAATGGAATACACTAAAGGTAAGAGATCTCAGCAAGATAGTCTACGGTAAACCCAAAGAATCCAGCTTTTGGGACAAAACCCCACTATTTGACAGAAACTGCTGGAAAATTGGGAAAAAATATGGGAGAGATTTTGGGTCTAGATCAACATCTCATATGCTATACCAAGATAAACTCAGAATGTGTGAATGACTTGAATATAAAGAAGGAAACTATACGTAAATTAGGTAAGCATAGATTGGTATACTTGTCAGATCTATTGGAAAGGAAAGATTTCAAAACCAAGTAAGAGTAAGAAAAAAATCACAAAATGTAAAATAAATAATTTTGACTACATTAAACTAAAAAGTTTTTGTACAGATGAAACCAATGCTACCATTATTAGAAGGGAAGCAATGAATTTGGGAAAAAAATCTTCATAACAAAAAACTCAGACAAAGGTGTAATTACTCAAATATATAAGGAGCTCAACCAGTTATTCAAAAAATCAAGCCATCCCCCTATCAATAAATGGTCCATGGACATGAATAGGCAATTTTCCGATAAAGAAATCAAAACTATCAATAAGCACATGAGAAAGTGTTCTAAATCTCTAATAATTAGAGAAATGCAAATCAAAACAACTCTGAGGTATCACCTTTTGCCTAGCAGATTAGCCAAAATGATAGCAGGGTGAGTAATGAATGTTGGAGGGGATGTGCCAAAATTGGAACATTAATGCATTACTGGTGGAGTTGTCAATTGATCCAACCATTCTGGATTGCAATATGGAACTATGCTCAAAGGGCTTTAAAAGACTGTCTTTTGATCCAGCCATACCACTGCTTGGTCTATACCCCAAAGAGATAATAAGGAAAAAGACTTGTACAAAATTATTTACAGCTATGTTCTTCGTGGTGGCAAAAAAATTGGAAAATGAGAGCATGTTCTTCAATCAGTGAATGGCTGAACAAATTGTGGTATATACTGGTGATGAAATACTATTGTGCTCAAAGGAATAAAGAACTGGAGGAATTCCATGTAAACTGGAATGACCTCTAGGAATTGATGCAGAGTGAAAGGAGCAGATCCAGGAGAACATTTTACACAGAGACTGATACACTATGGTACAATCGAACATAATGGACTTCTCTACTAGCAGCATTGCAAGAATCCGGAGTAAGGCTGAAGGACTTATAAGAAAGAAAACTAGCCACATTTAGAAGAAGAACTATGGGAGGAGAAACAAAGAAGAAAAACAACTTCTTGAACACATGGCCTGATGGGGATATTATTGGGGATGTAGAGACTAAGCGATAACTCTAGCCCAACTATCAATAATATAGAATTAGGTCTTAATCAATGATATATGTAAAATCCAGTGAAATTATGCATTGATTAAGACCTATTTAAGACTAGTGGGGTTTGGGGTAGAGGGAAATGACATGAAATATGTAACTATGGGAAAATATTAAAAATAAAAACAATAAACAAACAAATGTTTAGAGAAATTTTAAAAAGGGGAAAAATAACTCATCCAGTAATGTGTAGCTACAGGATAAAAATAAAAAATAGTACTATAATTTCTGATCTCTTTCTATAATATCATGCTTATTACTTTACATTCTCTATAAAATATAAATTTAAAGTTAATAATGAAAATATCTAACTAGAAATAGTATATCAATAATGGTGCAAATTTTATAGATGTTCAATTGAAATAAAATAGTAGGATCTGGACCATTTTTCTTCAGTGTATGAGCTCCATCCTTAATTGATGCTATCTAAATCTTTTTGAAATGTTGGCATCAAAAAGTCTGAATCATGAACTTGGGCTGTTGAGCATGTTACTTATGTTAAGCAAATTAAACACAAGCTGTTTTGGGTAACCTGAGTAACTATCAATCTTGAGTCCTAATGCTGGCATATTGAGAGGTATAAAACAAAACCAAAATATTTATAAGAAAACATGCCAAAAGATAACAGAAGTTAAATAACTTGGAGGTTTTAGATGGGAGTGACTAAGCAGGCTACTGCTAGGAGAAGAGCCAGATTACGAAAGGGGATAATAAATAATATTATCCATTATCAAGATAGAAAGAAATGTCCCTCCAACAAATTATACATACAAGTAATAAGAAAAATATTTAAATCACTGTAAATTATCCTCTTATGACAAAAATAAAATAGTGATTTGACCAATATTAACTATATATGTAGAACACTCAAACTTTTCATGAAGACTCTCACTGAATATAGAAATATTTGCCCTTCAAGTACTATACTGCATTGTCAGTCCCATATATGAAATCATTCTAGCTTGATAGAATTTGCCAAATCTTGTATTTCTCTGGAACAGGCCTGAAGAATTCAGAGTTGCCACTATTCTTGAAGATAGCTTTAGTGGAGGTAATCCTACAAATATATTTAATTCATTTCAAGAAGGAAACATACATATATACTTGACAGCTCAAGTGCTATTCCAGAATCCATGAAGTATTTAAATATTTATCTATATATTAGTAGATATTTGGTCTAAATGTTCTATGGAGAATTGATGAAAAATATGGAGAAAAATATCTTAAAATGTGAAGATGTAGATATTTATGGTCTATCCAAATAGTGAAAGAATACCAACCAAATTAAAGGATTAAATATTTCCCATTTAATATTGAAACTGGTTTGGCAATTTCATGGCATATGACAATACATCAGCTCTAAGTTTATGACTACTGTGTGACACACATTGGCTCTGTGAGCCTCCACAATTGCCTTACTATCTCAGTTTCCATAGGAAAATCTCTAAGATAGTGTTACAAAGAAGGTACCATATTTCATTATCAGAGGGAGTTTAATTAGTGGGAGTTCTCTGAACCAATGAAATCATGGGTTCATTCCAAACATATTTTCATAAAATATCAGCTAAATACATCCTGATTTTTGAAATGAGTTTTAGCATTGAATGAATATCTTGGAATTTGTGATGTGGAAGAAAAATCTTGTTCAGGCCCTTCTGATAACTGGTTGATTTTTTTTAAATCTAGATTAAGAACTTTTAATTTAATTTAACTAAAAAAAGATCATTATAGTTGACAACAAATAAATACCATCCAATACAACTCCTATGATTCATGATCTCATGCTAAAGTCAAAAATCACCCAAACATTTTATGAGGAGCCTCTCTGAATTTTGTAAGTCCTTAGAGGGATTTTGAGAATACTCCATTGCTAGTCCCTCATCTGAAACCATTCCAGCTTTATAGAACTTGCTATGCCTTGTGTTTCCCTAGAAAAGACATAAAGGGTTCAGGATTGCCACTATGCCATGAAGAGTGCTTTAGTGCAGATTATCCTACCAATAGATTTAATGCAATTCTGCAAGTTTTATATGCCATTCATTCTATTAGAAGCAGAGGACACGAAGAAAAACTGAAACATCTCCTTTTAAAGAGCTTATGTTTTACTTAAATGTGGGGTAAAATGTATTCCTCTGAATAAACATAAACAAAGTAATTTCCAATGGAAGGACATGCCTATTTAAAAAATAGAATTAAGTTTCTGAAGGACATATTGAAAAGGAAGGGAAAAGTTAAATAGATATATTCATAATTATGGTTCAACAAAATATTCCATGTTCTCACTAAGAGTCATCAAAGTTCTTCCTCTCTCAAGTCATCAAAGATCCTTCAAGAGGAAACAGGGGAAGATCTATATCATAGTTCTGGAGCTGAAGGGACCTCAGAAGTCATCAAATCTAGCCCTATCATTTTACACATAAGAAAGTTACCCAGGGAGTGATCATACAAAGAAATATTTAAAATTATTCCTCTGATTCAGAAACCAGTGTTCTTTGTCCTGTCATGCTGAAGCTATTCATTGTCATATCTAGAACAAAAAGGTGAATATGGAAAGCATGGAACTCCTCCACTGTGTGTCAAAAGATTAAAAATGAGGAGAGAAATCAGTAAATAAATACTAGTCACTAAAGAGATGTAGTGTAGTTTAGAGATGGGGATGTTCTTATCAAATTTTAAAAGACCAATCCCAAACTATGGGCAATATGATATCATGGAAAGATCACTGGCCTTAAATAGGAATGTGTTTCTTCCTGACTTTGTCACTTATTAGCTGTGTGACCTCAGGAAAATCATTTAACTTCATGAGTTTCAGTTTCCTTACATGTAAAATTAGCATCTTAATATATCTAGCACTTACCACATTCCCTTATAGTCAGGACAAAATTAACTTGTGTGTATATAGTTTTATATTCCTTCTTTTCCTTCCATCCCTGTGTGTTTTCTTATTCATCAATTCCACTACATTTCTAACTAGTCATTGTGGCCTTTTGACATGATACTTACTTACTAAAGTTCTACTGCCAGTCCACAATTATACCTGATTATTTCTGCTGGATATTGCTGCCATTATGTTTTGCCTGTTTAGTGTATGCCAGTGCTGCCAAGTATACCTTATATCCCATAACAATTCTGTTTCATGGGAGATAAATAGAGAAAGCCATTCCATTTCTACTTAGGGACTACTTCTGACATTTTGACTTCTTTCCCATTGAGACCATACCAACTGTTTTTGTTGTTGTTGTTGGTTGGTTGGGTTTTTGTTTGTTTTTTAGCATTAGTATTACAATTTTTTCTGTGGATATCATGTGTTGGGTATCAGGTACTTATTATGTGTAGCAAATGTCCCAGCCATTTAATTCCTCCAAACATCTGTTTATATGATCATCTTATGGTATTTTACTCTATAGAAAATAAATGCATATATATTTTCATCTAACATTGAGATTCCCTTATTTGCTGATCCTAAACAGTAATGAACTTATTTGTATGATATGTATAATGGGTTGTCAGGTCCCACTAGTCTCATATTGCTCCTTTCTTCCCTCTAGGGCACTTGATATAATCTTTCCTACTGTTTTTCCTTTGATGAATGATATCTGTGACTTTTTAAACTCTTCTCTAACTATACTTCTCCATCACAGTGTGTCTGTACAGGAAAATAATTTAAACTGGGGACCCCTAAGTAGATATGTTGGTAGCTCCATATGTCATCTGAATCAACAGATATACTTTATTCAATTTGTGAAACTATTGCAGTCAATGTGGGAAAAGTAGAATGTAGAAATTCTCAAACTGGTTTAGCTATTCTTTGACTTACTTGATTATCAGAATCTCCATTATATAAACCCATGATGAGAAAACAATGGCACACTTTCCAAAAGGTATGCATAGAGCCCTCTCTGTGGGCATGCCTACAGTTGCCCACCAGAGTTCAGTACTAGAAAGCCAGAGCAACTCTAAAAATGTAAGGGGGAAAAAGGGGTTTTATGGGTTCAATATATTAAAAGATGGTCACCAGAGGATTGAACTATTATCAATCCTCAATTAAGAATAATCTCAAGTCAAAATTTAATTTTATGCAAGTTTATTTACAATTAAGAAGAGATTGGGGGGCAGCTGGGTAGCTCAGTCGATTGAGAGCCAGGCCTAGAGACAGGAGGTCCTAGGTTCAAATCCGACCTCGGACACTTCCCAGCTGTGTGACCCTGGGCAAGTCACTTGACCCCCATTGCCTACCCTTGCCAATCTTCCACCTATAAGTCAATACACAGAAGTTAAGGGTTTAAAATAAAAAAAATAAAAAAAAAAGAAGATAGAGAGGAAATGAGGAAATAAGAATACAACTTAGTAGGTAATTTACTATGATCCTCTAATTAATCCAAGTAGATATAATTAACCCTCAGCCAAGAGTTAGAGGGCCAGAGGTCCAGAGGTGAATGGAGCAAACTTCATTCACAGAGTCTACTAAAAGAAATTTCTTAAGAGAAGTTCAAGAAGATTCAGTCAGTCTTTAAACTCACCATGTGGAATTCAAAGAAGATATTTAAGGTAGTCTCACCAGGGTCTCAGTGTTCCAGCACTCCTCCATGAACCAGAAGAGGTCCTTCATTAGCAGTGCTCTTCACTGAAGAACTCTCACTCACTCAACTCCCTCTTTTTTAAAGGGGTCACTTATGCGTCACTTCCTGTGCCTCCCTCCTAATTTGCATGTCCAATCACAATAGACGATTCTCATAGTACTCCCCTTCCCCTCTTCATGTGCCTGAGGATATTCCTCACTTCACCCACCCCTCTGACCAGCAGCCCAAGGGGAGCACTTCCTCCCTCCCCTATCTGGGGTAAGTTGCTGGAGGGTGGTTGGCTCACATGCTGCATGAGGGTGAGGTTGTAATCATTAAAACTGGTCACCAAATGTAATAGTTAAAAATTTGGTTTGACAAATATAATAATTTTAAAACAGAATTGTTGTGATTGCTTTTTATAAAAATTAAAAATTAAACTATGAGTATGTTAGTAGCTTTAATAGCTTTATTACAACAAAATAGAGATTGTAAAAGACGGAAATGTAGGAAGGAGGTAGAAAATATTGCCTAGCTAAATACTCTATAATAGCCTATCTGAAGAAATCCAGCACAACTCTGACAAAGGGTCCTTTTGGTCCTGATCTCCAAGCAGGAGTCATGGTAGTCTCTTCAGCAAGAGTCTTACCGGCACAGAATCAATCTCCATTGCAGAAATCCAAAGCAGAAGAATCCCTCCAAAGCAAAAGACCCTCTAAGGCAGAGACAACAATGCAGAAGTCATCTCTCAGCAAGCGCCACCAAGACAGCAGAAGAATCAGAATGTCCTCTGCTGGCTTTTATAAGCAGTTTTCTCCATGTCAATTCCTGTCTTTCTGGTTTCTCCTTCCTTTTACTGTGGACTGCTCTACCACATCTTAGGAACCAATCAAAGTCTCTCAGTTTGCCTAGCATTGTTGCCGGGGGTGGGGGGCAATGCTTGTGGTCTTTTAGGACTAATTGTTAATAACTAAGTAAGTGTGAACTCTCTTTGATTAGTGACTTACCAAGTGTTAAGTAGGGGTACTTCAAGTTCCTGATTGATTAACTTAAAAGAGACAAAAGGAATAAAAAATGCCCTTTCAAGGTGTAGATGGCAGCTTTTTGAGTCCCTGGTGAAGGTGATTCCCAAGCTGGGGCTGGAGAGGAGCTAGGGTTGATGGAAGCATAGCTCACTGTGTGGCACATAGCTGGAGGGGAATGGAGTACTGGGGTCAATCTCCTCCCCCTCTCCGCATGTGCCTATCATCACCTGCCCCTCTGCACAACAGTACAATAGGAGTGCTTCCTCCCTCCCCTGTCTGGGTTAATGGTAGCGCTGTGGGGGGGGAGGGTTAGGAAGGATGGGCACACCACTTAGTCTGAGGGATGGGATGGGGGTGGGGTCTGGCATTCCATCTCTGAAAGGTTCACCATCACTGATTGAAAACTATGTCTATTTTTTGTCTTATCTAGATGAAAAAGAACAGCCACTCACAAGTATTATTCCAAATTTATATATATATATATATGCACAATGGAGGGATTTATATGAAAAGAAATGGTTTTGATAGTTAAGATGCTGAAGATTCTAAACAATCTCCAAATCAAAATGTAGGTATGTGGTTCAGTGGATAGGACCCTGGAATCAGTTAGGATGACTTGAGTTCAGAATAGCCCCAAATGCTTATTAGATTTGTGATCCTGGAAAGTCACTTTACCTTTCTATTCATCTCCGTTTCCTAAAGTGAAAAATTGGGTTAATAATAGTGCCTACCTCCCAGAATTGTTGGGAGGTTTAAATAAGATATTCGTAAAACAGTATAGTGGTTGGCACTGTATAAATTATAGTGATTCTTATACTTCTTAATTTTAATTTAGCAAAAAGAAAAAAAATTAAATTCATAGATAACTTTAAGGTATTACTAGTTCTTTTCTCTCAAAACACTGTGAGGCAGATAATTCAAGTATGATCATCTCCATTTAGCAGATAAGGGGACAGAGTCTCAGAAAATTTAAATCATTTTCCCACTGGCATAACATTTGCAGGACAATTTACAAAAAATCAATTCTTAATGAATGCTATAAATGTTTGTTGTTCAGTTGTTTCAGTCCTGTCAAACTCTTTGTTCCCCCATTTGGGGTTTTCTTGGCAAAGATACTAGTGGTTTGCCATTTGCTTATCCAGTTCATTTTAAAGATTAGGAAACTAAGGTTAACAGGGTTAAATGACTTACCCAAGGTCACACAACCAGTAAATTTCTATTTCCAGATATTAACTCAAAAACTTTAAAACTAACACTCTATCCATCTTGCCACTTAACTGCCCAGTGTATTTGATATCAACAATAATATAAAATGTTTAGAAGAGATTGGCCAATATGGACTTAGGATTTTAGTTTGATAAAATTAATAAGTAGGAAAGAAAAGTGGCATTTTAGGTGATGGGCATGGCATGAACAATAACTCAGTTATAATTTTGTAAGATATTAATGGGACATAAAGAACTCTAGTTTACCTAGAAAAGACAGTGTATAAAGGAAAGTAGTGGAAGATGAGGTTGGATTAGTTTAGAGCCATATTATGAAAGGCTGTGAATGCCATGATAACAAATTTATATATTATCTTCTAGGTAATAGACAGCTATTGGAGTTCATTAAGCAGTAGAGTAATATTAATTGGGTTCAACAACATTTATTAAAAAGTTTTAAAAATTTATATCATTTACAGTAAGTGTTAAGATTGTAAAAAAATGTTGCAACTTTAATTTGGAACTTAATAAATACTTGTTCATTGATTGAATTTAATTCATCAATAATTGATGTATAGTATACAGGACACTGGGCTGGGTATAGAGAAAGTATGAATCCATAAATACTCAAAAATAGCACTTTCCCCAGTCAAGCTTGTGATAAGATAGTAGGATATGACAATATGTACTTAAGTGTATAATATATTAAATAATGCATGTCAATTGCATTAAAGTAATGCAAATGAAGGATAAATATGAATCTTGGAAGAATCATATTAATAACTAGAAAAAGAAAGAGGATCTTAAAATAAGACTTGGTTGAGGGGCACAATCATTGCAGAGTTTGATAACAGGAAGAAAGACAAGTAGGCAAGAGAACAGTAGGTTTGGTGAATAGCAAATAGTCCTATTTGTCTGAAATGTAAGGAATGTGTGAGAAACAAAAAGTGAAAATATTGACTGGGGTGTATGTTTTTGTGAGAGTGCAGAAAACATTTTCTGACAAAGAGGTTTAAACTTTATTCAAAAGGCAATAGACCTGCTTTGTTTTGTTACTATATTTTGTTGTCTTTTTGTTTTAACCAGAAAAGTGGCATACTGTGACAGAAAAATCCAATAGTTTAACTAATATTAATAATGGGAAACCATGGTATTGGTACTATTGGAACCAAATGATACCAGTGGAATCATAATTAAAAAGAATTCCTTTTATTTATAAAAAAAATGTGTTTAGACTCCATAATATCTCAAGACCTTACTTGTTCTGACATTCTGGGATTCAAAAAAGGTTAAATATCATTCATAATTAGTCTGTCAAAAATTAGAGAAATACCCAGTGTCTTTGGGGCAGTTGATGTTGTGTACCTGGACTGATAAAGAAGGGTCAACTTTGGAGATTAAGATTTGGGTGTCATTTGCAGTGAGGTGATAGTTGAAGACATGGAAATAAACCATAATACTAAGGCTAATTGTTAAAAGAGGAAAATAAAGAAGTAATTAAATCATTGAGGCCACAAGAGATTATAAATAACAAGCTAAAAGGAATGATAGGCTGACAGAAACAGGAAGAGACAACTGAGAAACTGCCTGCTAAAGCCTTATGGAAGTATGATTGAAGGCAAGGGAATCATAGCCAAAAGATAGAGCAGCTGTGTAGGAATTACTGCCAAAAGGAAGTGCTCTTGGCATGGGGTTATAATCACAGTAAACAAAAATACAAAGAGGGAGATGGAGGTGGGATACAAAAGAGAAGCAAAAACAGAAGTAGAAACCATACAAAAGCTGACCTTTCCAAGTATAAAGAATAAAAGGCAACACAAATTTAACAAAAGAAGTAAGAAAGAAAAGTGGTAATAGAAAATCAGGGATAAAAAACATAGAGAAACCAGTGAAAGTAAGAAATATTTGATAATGTAAAAATTTAATTGACCAAATATTGGTTCACATTTTTATAACAGGTGGCTCGCAACTGTCAACCATTACACATCCTGAAAGAATCAACAACCAGAAAGCTGATGTCTAGACACTTTCTATCAGCAAATAAACAAGTCATGAATAAGACAACACTTTTAAAAATCAACACAAAAATTATAAAGGAACACAAGCATGATACTATTTAAACACAGTGGCCAGGAAAAAAGGGCTGCACTTAATTCCTATTACCATCAATAACTTCTGAAAATAGCATTCTATAATCACAAAATAATAACTGATATTTATAACAAACTTAGTCACAAAAATACTTAAATTACATAAAATATACCTGGATGAAGTACCTAAGTATATATTGAATATATTTCAGAATGGGTGCTGCCTGAGAAGGTTAAAAAAGTTGTCATTTATAGGAGTAATTTCATTTATCATTTACCCTGACATGTTCTATCCCGTCACTGATCCAGACTATTCATTTATTCGAAGGACTTTATTAGTCTCATAGATGAGACATTGTTATAATTCAATACTTTTATGTATCTATGTTGTCTTTGGTTTGATAGAAAGACTTTTCAAGTAGGAAATAGCAAAGGCATATGTTTGCAAAAAGAGACTGGTCATATGTAAAGCACTGAAAGAGCTGTTTCAGAATCTGGGGAAGGGATAAAACCTGGAACTTAAGACAGTTGGAGATCCATTGTTCCTGTTCTGTCAGGAGAGCGGAGAGTTCACTTCCTTTTGGGCAGTTTGGTCTAAGCCTGAAGGAGGTGACTTACCTTTTCCCTGAAACTCAGAGGTTCCTGTGTTTCCAGCTATTGAGAGTTTCCTGAGATCCTTTCCATTCTTGTCTCCGGTTGTCATCTCCCTGTGATCCTGTAAGATCCTGTATTCCTGAGAGATTCCTGACTGTTTATAAGAGTGAGCTGCCACTCATTGAACCCTGCCAGTGAGAACAGCCTAGCCATCTTGGCCTTTGGCCTCTGGCTTAGAAGGTTGAACTCATCAAAATCCAAGAAATCCTATCTGGATAAATTGTTTAATTTGTTTATCAGAATTCGAGGACAAGTAGTCAGATTAGATAGTTAGTGGGTTTTGTTATAATAAGTGTAGAAATAGTGTGACCTAAATATCTATGAAGGGGCTTCCGTGAGGAACCCATAGAGACTTTTGCATGGAGAATTAAGATTTTTAAGCATAGGAGCTCCTTTTCTCCTAGTCCTCCATCATTTCTTTTTACCCGAATATAAATTAACCTGAGTTACTGTTTTTACAAAAGAATCAGATAGTGTTTAGGCCTAAGAATTGATTCTCAGGCCTACATAGGCCTGTAGAGTGTTTTTCTCTGAGTGTTAACCCACAAAAAGTCTACAAGCCCATCTATCCATCTTAGTTAACCTATTTCAGGTCCTAGTAGTCCTTTAAGAGATACAAACTGTAAGCTTTCCAAGTCTCATACTATGTAATGTCTGTTTATGTCCTTTCATAAATCTATATCCATATTCAGGAAAATTATTCATAGCCTTTTCAAAATTTTATAATAATCAGGCTTACTTTTATTCATCCAATCTCACTGCATGGCTAACCCATTCCTTTTCATCCTTAATGATTTCTCTTATATTACATCTCCAAATTAAGTCAACATTTATAGTTTACTGAATTCTAATTGAGCCAGGCAAGCAATGTTGCACTGTCATTGGGGTAACCTGGAATTTTTATTTTTCTTGTTATGATGGCTAATTTCTAAGAAAGAGTCTGATTTCAATTTCAGGCTTTAGGAGAGTGGCTCCCTTCACATTATGTAGAATAACCAAGCCATTTTCCTTTTAAGGACATAGTTTTTAAAGTATGACATTAAATATTCTTAAGGTTACTAGGAATATGGGATATGGGGGTGGGGTGAGGATGGTGTCCTTTATGAAATATGAACAAATTATATTAAAAAACATTTACTGAACACCGTATATGTAGTAATAATTTACACCAGGGGTTGACAACATATGGCTCTCGAGCCATATCTGGTTCTTTTGAGGGCCAGATATGTCTCTTTCTGCAGGTGCCATAAAGTCAATTTTTTTTCAGGTACTGTTACAGGAGCTCACATTGTGAGCACCGTACAGCTGTGTGGCGTTTATGGCTCTCACGGCCAAAAAGGTTGCCAACCCTTGGTTAACACAATTCCTGGAATACAATAGGCACTTAATAAATATTTAATGATTATTATTGACTATATGCTGTTAAAATCATTATCTGGAACAAGATAGATGCCACCTTGACTGACAGAGATGGCAGTTGAGAGTTTCAGAATGTTCCCAGGTGCTGTGGGCCAGGAAAAAAATCGGTTGGCCCCACCCTATAAATAACACTGTAAGGAGGAAAAAAGGTTTTTTTTTTTGGTCTAATATATTAAAAGATGATCACCAGAGGATTCAACAATTATCAATCCTCAATTAAGAATAATCTCAAGTCAAAATTGACTTTTATGAAAGTTTATTTACAATTGAGAAGAAAGAGAAGAAATAAGGAAATAAGAAACTAACACAGTAGGCAAATTACTACAATCCTCTAATTAATCAAGGTAGATCTAATTAACCCTCAGCTGAGAGTCCGAGGGCCAGAAGCCTGGAGGTGAATGAAGCAAAGCTTCATTCACAGAGTTTATTAAAGGGAAGTTCCTTAAGAGAAGTTCGGAAGATTCAGTTTTTAAACTCACAATGTGGACTTCTAAAGAAGATATTGAAACAGACTCACCAAGGTCTCAGCGTTCCAGCCAGCACTCCTCCACTAACCAGAACTCCTTTACCAGCTACCCTCTTCAGCAGACCCCTTCTCTAGCAGAAGACCTGCTCCTTTTAAAGGGGGCACTTCCTGTGGCGTCCCCCTAGTTTGCATGTCCAATCACAATAGATGCTTTTCATAGAACTGCCTAGGGGGCAGTCAGTTGATTTTGATTCATCACCCATTCTAGCACACATGGGTTATGGACCTCCCAGAATTGGAGGTGCTCTCACTTTTGGTGATTAAATCTAAAGATGGGCAGTGTAGAATTAATCTAATCATCATACCCCCAAGGAACAACCATTGGGAGCTCAGAGCTCAGAGTGGAGATTTGAGCAAACTTCTCTTGGAGCAAGAACTGGGACAGAGGGAGGTGAAGGGTGGAAGAGGGTAGGCCTGAACCTGTAACCTGTACCTGACTGAGAGAGAGCTAGTGATCAATAAACAGCATTGATAGTAGAGCTGAGAGAATATATAGATTATCTATCAACATCAATATCAATAGCCTTCCCTAATCACTGGCTTGGCTGTGGCCAGGTCAGGTCAGAGTTAGTGAGAGGGTGAAGACTTCCAGTTTCTACCAGCCTAGCAATCTCCAGATTTGATCAACAATTAGTTTAGTAGCCAAACAAATAGCAATAGGGTTCCCAGATCCTCAAACCTATTACCTTGTTTTCCTTTCCTCATTAATAATTTAATAGGGTGATTTACCAACAAGTACCTTTCCTGAGTGGTTATTCTACCAAAACCCATGGGAAAGGGAGATCAATACACAGTCAGATAACAATGTTTCCAATAGCCAATCAATATAGCCTTATCAACAACTAATCCAACCTCAGGTTGGGGCCTAGTGAGGTTAACCATCTACCTAACCTCTCAGGGGTTCCCAAACTGGGCAACTTTTAGAAGAAAGCAACTGACAGGCACCTGATCCCTCCTCCATTCATATTATCGCTGAGATATACATACCATCCATCCTCCAAGATCTAAAAGGAGATATAGAGAGATATTATCTAGGGCCTTTCATTTCTTTTTAACAATGCCAGTCACAGTGGTAGGCATTGAGAACATAAATACAAAAGTAGGTAATGTCTGCTTTCAAGTAGTATATATTGCAATAGATTAAATGGACATAAAGTAGTAGCCAGGAATGAGAGTTTTGGTCTAGGAAGTCACTGTAATTATGAAGAGAATAAAAGGATAGTTAATAGTCATTGCCTTTCCTGTAACATTGCAATGTACATTCTATTGTTATTTCAAGAGTAGGAATTAAAGAGAACAGTGGCTGGGTGTTTTGTATAAGTAGATGGCAGCATGCCAAGTCAACATCTTGACAGAGGACTGGATGGGATGTAAAGCATTGTCTGAGTCCTACTAGATATTAAGAAATAGGTAAATCTTTACTTATTCATGCATCTATCAAGATAACTCAACACCATAGTAAAGTTCCCAAATTGAGTGGATTAATTACTCATAAGACATGCAGTTTGGTTTCTTAAGGTCAGGTCCAGAGGATGATGGATTTCTTTTAATATCTTATTTTTATTTTGAAAAATCTTGATCTTTATATAGAACTGGAAAGGCTCTATGCAATTTGACTTTTTGAATTTCTCTAGATATAAGTGATAAAGATTTTGTTGGAATATGTGGCAGATACCCTAATACTGAAAGGGAGACTTCTATTAAATATTCTACACCTTCTTTATGGTGACCATTGTTTGCAATCTCATTGCTTTACTACAAGACAGGAGTGTTCAGTAGGCAATTTATTTCTTGAGGTTTCAGCTTCTTTAGATTTGCTTTTAGCTTGCTCATGTTTCTAAATTCTCCAACCTCACACTGATTCCAACATATTTTAAGCTGAAGCCAAAATAAAGGGGAAAAAGAGAAGGAGGGGAATTTTAGATGCTGCTAAAGTACATCTGTGTTCATGCAAGCTTATTCATCATGTTTACTCATTTCTCATTTGTGTTTGACTGGCAGAGTATAGTCAATATATACCACTATCTTTCAATGCATATAAACCAGTTGGTACTTTTCCAGGGCTTCATAGGCTTGTTGCCTGCCTTAATGAGGGATTTATGCCAGAAATGAAACAATAAAGTCTTTCATGTACTTTGTATAATTTCTGTTCTTCAAGTGGCAAGCTGTTGCTTTGGAAGAGAAATTGTAAAGAGTACATGAAAGATTGATCTTCTTAAGGATCACCTGGCCCTGCCTCTTGCACCAGTTTGGAAGCCGTCTAGAATATTATTGCCTTGGCAGGTTGGCTTCTGTAGCAGCTCTGCTTTCCAATGCCATGAAACTGTAATTAGGATTTACTGAACGAGGGGGAAAAGCTTACTTTGCTAGACTGCTTAGATTTGATAGTTGTTATAGAGGATAGAAAATCTACAAGAAAGTTTTAACTACAGAATCAGAAAATCCAATATAAGGGAAAAAGAGAAAAGGATAAAGTAAGATTGAACCAAGATGATATTATGAAGGTACCATACAATATTGATCAATAAAATGTAATTTGAACTTAAATAATGTGTAAAATGACAGGAAATGTAGTGTCAAAAATGATCTTTCAGGGAAAGAAGCAGTTTTAAAATTTTTTAAGTGCTACACAGTTTTGCAAATGTGATCTATTTTGTGTCCCACTTCCATATCAATTTTAAACCAGATTCACTATTGCAATGCAATGCAATGTACAAGATACATATGTTAGTAGTGTGAAGATAGAATTAATTTTCCCCTTGTCTATTTTTAGGTAATCAAATCAAGAACTTAAAGTACCCCTACTTCGTACTCTCACTTAACTATTTGGTAAGAAAGTTCACAAATCACTTAATAGTTCACACTCCCAAAGGCCACAAGCACTGCCTCCCTTTGGTCAATGCTAGGCAAATTGAAAGAATTCTATTGTTTTCTGTGAAGAGGGGAGGAGACAGGAAATGACATGGAAAAGGGGGTATAAAAAGAGACCAACATGGTCTGGAACACTATTTCCTTCTTTGGTTTATGGAGAGACTGATTCTTTGACTCTCTTTGCTGCTTTGGCTTGTGGAAAGACTGGTTCTAGAGATTCCTTCTTCTGCTTGTGGAGAGACTCTTTCCTGGATTCTGTGTTGGCTTGCTGGAGACTACTGGACTTTCACATAGAGATCAGGACTTGAAGCAGCCCTTACTAGGGGCTTAGCTAGACTTTACCTGAGAAGCTCTTAGGGCTGGCAGGCTTGTTAAGGCTCTGTCTCTTTTCTACATTTCCCACTATAACTTTTTCTACCTTGATGTAAATAAAAGCTGCTAACAGTCATTTTGACATAGGGGCTAAAATTTTACAAATGGCAACAACTTTTATAAATCTCATATTTAGTCAAAACCAAAATTTAAATCTTACTATAGATAAACTCAATGGATGATCCATCAAACTGTATGGAATACTTTTGGTGATAATAAATAATAATAAATTAAAAATAAATCTTTATTATAGAATCATAGAATCTGAGATGGAAGGAATCATAGTTTTCATTTAATTTAAGATTGTGCCTATAGTCTCAGTCTTTGCCTACATCCATTACACTGGAGACTAGGACTCCATTGTTAGTTCTTAATAGCTTCAGTAGGTAAATCTTTAGGCTAATGAGCCTGGCTACCTCACTTTTTTTTCACTATTCTGTCACATTCCAGCTCTCTTTTATTTATGTACATTCTGAGTTAGAATGTCAGTTTTTGAGGGTAGGAACTGTCTTTTTGTTTTTATATACATTCTCAAAACTCAGCATAGTGCATGTTAAGGAGTATGTGCTTAATGAGTTCTCTATCTACCTTGTCTAACCCATTTATAGAATGAATCCCTAGAATTTCATACTGGCCAAATGTTTTCCCATTTTGAAAATACCAAAAATTCTCCCCATTATTGGAATATGAAAAAAAGATGTGCATTACTCAGTTACTTCCAAATGTTTGAGAGTATTCATCTAATAAATTGAACCCTTAAAATCACTTTTATTTTAATTTCTAAGTTTATTCTTCATAATTTCTGTGGAAATCTGGCATTTTCATCAGGAGTGTTTGAAAATAATTTATTCTATTAAAGATTCATATTTCCCCACAAAAACCATATGCTTTTATTGAAAAATAAGTTATAATCATTTGCATAAGAAATTAATACACACACATGTATATATATTTTTCTTTTTGTAGCATTATCTTCCAGATCCTACAGACTTGATTATGCTTCCTTGGTATTAGTCTTTCTTCCATGATTATGATGATAAATGGTACCATTTTCCCTGCTATTGAACAATATAGAATTTTCTTATTTTTTCCTATAAAATAAATTTATGAATCCTTTGGGGTAATTAAATACCACTTAGGAGACTATTTAGTATAGCAGAAATTGACACAATTACAAATACCTGAATTACCATGTATAGGAAGTCCTTCTTCTATTTGAATTTTTCATGGGACACTGTCCATTAGAAAGGTATGCATTTTTAGGGAGCATGTCTACTTTATTTATGATTCAATTGACAATAATCAGAAGATTTTTGAATAATGTTATTTCTGTAGTTTCAACTATCAAGGAATCTAAGTGAAATAATACATGGAAATAAACTTTAACTTTATTCAACATAGTCATATCCTATAATTAATAAACAAAAATGCAATGGGATTAGGTGTTTTCTATTCTTCTTAGACAGTTACATAATTATGAATAGTTTTCTTGGAGGTTTCTTACTCCCTCTTATGTTGTTATTAAGTATTTCTAATAAATTCATCAATTATCTCTATATAATATTTGTATAATGAAAAAATAATGAAGATGAGTTGGTTGTTCAATTCCTTTTTATGTGATTTCTGGATTTTTACCACCAAGATGAAAGAGTAAATAAATCCTTTGATCTTTATAACCTTCCAAAAGAGAAATAATTCAAAAGAGATAAAGCTTTGGTGTCTTCATGACCTAAGACATCAAGTATGCTAATAATATTAAAAAAAAACCCTTTATGAACTATCAAGAAAAAGAGCTAACCCACTCAACAATTCCCCTCCCAACCCTATCTTGCTTTGGCTGATTTGTACAAATTAATCAATAGTTTTTGCAATATAACTAAACTTTGACCTATACCTTAAAACAAGGAAAACCCCCCAAAATGGAAACACTCTCTCTTTCTATACTATTAATCCCAGAGAAAAGAGGAAGAAAAGAAAATGGAATATGGTGTTAATAATATGTGGATATCCATGAGTTGTGAGGGAAAGTGTTCTGGCATTTAGATTGAACCATTTCCTTCCCACTCCACCCCAAAGTCAGTTGGAACAGATTAAAAATGAATTTGTCAGGGAGGAAGGAAGCTAAAACAGAGATGGGATAAATTCTTATAGGTAAATAGAAATAAAGAAAAAGGAATACAAAAGTTAGTTATTGGGAAAGAATGTGGGGATAATTATTTTTAATAGGGGAATGTAAAAGTGAGAAAATGAATGCTATTTGATTGATTAAAATAAAAAGAAAAACTGAGAAATAAAAAATTTAAATGTTATTTTCCAAGCCTCATCTTAAATTTAGACTGTGTAAATATCCTGACTGGTGCATATTTTAATATTACATAGGCACATAAGAGAGGCAAATAAAGGAAATCAGAAGACCATGAAAAACAAATTCAAAACAGGAACTAGAAAGCTTTACAGATGTCAAAATTTTGTGGGAGAAAAAATTACCAAAACTCTGAGGATTATGACAGCCTAGATACATATCTTATATAAAATCAGATAAACTGACAAGGAAAACATCAATAACAGAAGGGGTTAATACAATCAGATCACATAAAAGAGACCAGATATTTGCAAATAAAGTTTGTAATATTAAGGTAAATTAATCCAAACATGATAAAGCAGTGAACCAGGTAGATTATTAACAGAATAGAGCCATAATAGGAAATTTTCAAATGATTTAAAAAGAGAAATAAGAAGTGCTAAAAATATTTTATGTCCCATGGAAGAGAAACAATCAGCAGATTAGAAAACCTTGAATCTATGGTGATAAACCTCTCCATTTGAAACAAAAAGAGAAATGCCTGGAGTTTCAAATAAACAGAGGTGAAGAGTAATCCAAAAATTTGGTCAAATGAAAAAAAATCCTCCAAATTGCTATTAATTAGAGAAATTAAATTTTAAAAAATCTTTAATATACTCCCTGACACTAATCATATTGGCTAAGAGCACAAAAATGAAAATGATAAATGTTGGAGAGAATGTGGGAAAACTGGAATATGCTGTTATAAAGCTGGGAACTGATACAACATTTCTACAGAGAAATTTGAAACCAAGTTCAAAGGGCCATAAAGCTGTGCATACCCTTTGACCAAGAAATACTATTACTAGATCTGTTTTCAAAAGATATTAAAGATAGTGGGAAAGAATCAACATATACCAAAACATTACAGCAGTTTCTGTATGTGTATGTGTGTGTGGATTGGTAAAAATAGGAAACATGAAAGGATGTACATCATATGAGTAATCGCTGTACAATTTGTGATTCATAATTTTAATGGAATACTGTTATGCCATAAGAAATGTTGAACAGGGCAATCACAAAATGAACAAACCTGTAAGCAGAACCAGAAGAACATTGTATACTTTTAAGAGCAATAATATATGATAATAAACTAAGAATGACTTCACTGTTATCATAAATACACAGATCTGTGACAACATCAAATGACTCATAATGAAAAAGTTATTCATCATTGAAGTAATTTATGGAGTTTAAATGAAAAATTGAAGCAAACCATTTTCCTCTTTATTCGCTTTGTGAGGTTTGATTTTTTTCTTTTATGAGGTAAATGTCTTTGTTCATAAGATGATATATGTGGAAATATATGTTGGATATGTAAAACTTATATAATATTACCTGCTATCTCAGGAAGTAAGAAGGGGATGGAGGTAGGGAAGGAGAGAACATGGATTACAAAATTTTAAAGATTATAAAAAGTTATATCTGGGAGAGGTGGAGTCAAGTTGGCAGCTTAGAAGTAGCAAAAGTGATTCCTCTGTGAAAAACTCAGGAACTCCAGAAAATTGGACTCAGATATTAGAAGAACTCAAAACACAGTTCAAAAAACAATTAAGAGCGGCAAAAGAAGGGGGCATCTGGGTAGTTCAGTGGATTGAGAGGCCTAGAGATGGGATGTCCTAGGTTCAAATTTGACCTCAGACACTTTCCAGCTGTGTGATCCTGGGCAAGTCACTTGACCTCTCATTGCCTACCCTTACCAATCTTCTGCCTTGGAGCCAATACACTGTATTGACTGCAAGACAAAAGGTAAGGGTTTAAAAATAGTTGTTTAAAAAAAGAGAAGCTAAAGAAAATTGGGAAAAGCACTTGAAAAGTAAAATAGGTCATCTGGAAACAGAGACACATGAACTAAAACAAGAAAATAGTGTTTTGAAAGCCAGAACTGACCAGCTTGAAAACTAGACAAAGAGAGTGAAAGATAAACTACAAGGAAAAATAGACCAAAATGAAAAGGAGAATCAAAAAGCCAGGGATGAAATTCAGTCTTTAAAAATTAGAATTGAACTACTAGAAGCAAATTACTTCACAAGACTCCAAGAGTCTATAAAACAAAATCAAAAGAATGAAAAAATTGAGCGAAATACAAAACACCTCATTGATAAAATAACAGACCTGGAAAATAGATCCAGGAGAGACAATTTAAGAATTATTGGACTACCTTAAAATCATGACAAAGTAAATACCTGGATATCATTTTAGAGGAAATTATACAAGAAAACTGCCCTGATATTCTTGATCAAGAGGGTAAAGTAGAGATTGAAAGAAATCATAGATCACCTCCTGCATTAAATCCATAATTGAGACTGCCCAGGAATGTAATAGCCAAGTTCAAGAACTTCCAGAACAAATAAAAGATACTAAAAACTGATAAAAAGAAACCATTCAGCTATCATGGAGCCAGAGTCAGGACCTGGCTTCACTCACACTGAAAAGCCAGAAGGCATGGAATATGATATTCCAGAAAGCAAGGGAACTGTGTCTACAACCAAGAATCAACTACCCAGCAAAATTAACTATATTCTTGCAGAAGAAAGTATGGTCATTTAGTAAAATAGAAGATGTCCAAGCATTCCTGAAGAAAAGACCAGACAAACAGGAAATTTGATGCCCAAATACAGAACTCAAGGGAATGATCAAAAGGTAAATAAAAAAGGAAAAAACATTAAGGGCCCCAATGAGTTCAAATGATTTGTATTCCTATATGAAAAGATGATATTGGTAATTCTTAAAAATTGTCATTCTCATCAGGGTAGCTAGAAGAAGTATACTTAGAGGCTATAGTGACAAACTGTATAAGATGATATGTAAAAAAATATTTAAAAAACTAGGGATAAAAAGAGTACAATACTAATGTAAGGGGTTTTGAATGAATATTAAAAGGTTGGTCTCCAGGGGATTGAACAATTATCAATCCCCACTTAAGAATAACCTCAAGTTAAAATGACTTTATGGAAGTTTATTTACAAAATGTAGGAGAGAGTGGAAGTAGAGAGATGAGAAGAAGGTAAGAGTAAGAGATTGTATTTAAGTCTTGGTTTTACACTGGTAGGGCTCCAGAGGCTCAGCTGGAGAGCCTAAAAGTTAATTAACAAGGGTTTTAGCCACAAGGGCTTCTCACAATCAAGGGAGGTTAGTATCTTCTGGGAGGTTAAAGGAGTCAGCCTTCTTCACTCACCATGTGTAGTTCTAAGAGAGATTTAAGAGCAGCCTCACCAAGGTCTCAGGGGCCCAGGTCCAGAAGTCCTCCACATCCCAGCAAAACCAGAAGAGCTCCTTCAGGTCCCATTCACAGATCAGCATAGAAAGCCCAGCTCCCTGAGGTCTCTTTTTAAAGGGGCCTCTTTTGCATCACTTCCTGTGGCCTCCTCTTAGTCTACGTGTCCAATCACAACAGATGCTTTTCTTAGAACTGCCCATGAGGCAGTCAGTAAATTCTTATTTGTCACTCATTCTAACACATGTAGGTTACAGACCAACCAAGTTGTGGGTTAAAGGGAGATTTTCACCTTTGGTGATTAAATCTAAAGATGGACAGGGAAGATTTAATCTAATTATCACAATAAGAGGAATGGGAAAAGAGAAAAAAAGGGGGTAAATGTAAATTTCACAAAGAAGGTCACAGTGGGAGGTGGGGAGAAAACCAATACAATGGAAAGGTAGAAGAGGTTGGCAACAAATAATATTTAAATCTTACCCTTATTGGAATTGACTCAGAGAGGGAAGAACAATCAGATCCATTGGGTCAGAGAATTGTATCATGCCCTATAGAGAAGTAGAAGGGTAATAAATAGGCTGGAAGGAGAGGGAATAATACAAGGGAGGGAGAGGTTGGGGTCATTTAAAAGACACTATAGTAAGAGGAAAATAAAAAAAGGATGGGGTGGAAAGGGGAGTTACATTAGGGAGGAGAAAGAGAGGAGACTGACTAAAATCGCAAAGTTGGAGGGGAGGGTAAGAGAGATAAGAGAAAAGACAGAATTAAAGGAGGAAGTCAAAATGGAGGGGAATACACAGATAGTAATCATAACTGTGAATATGAATGGGAGAACTCACCCATCAAAAGGAAGCAGATAGCAGAATGTATTAAAAAGCAGGCACACATACCCAGGATAAAGGTAAGAGGTTGGAGCAGAATTTATTGAGCATTAACTGCAAAAAGAAGGCAGGAGTCATGATCATGATCTCAGACAAAGCTAAATAAAACATAGATCTAATTAAAAGAGACAAGGAAGGTAATTACATCTTGATGAAAGGCAGTATAAATAATGAAGAAATATGAGTATTCACACATATGTACCAAATGCTACAACATTCATATTTCTAAAGGAAAAACTAAGGGAGATAAGGAGGAAATAGATAGTAAAACCATAATAGTGGGGCACCTCAACCTTCTCTATCAGAACAATATAAATTGAACCAAAAAATAAATAAGAAAGAAGTAAGGGAAGTGAATGAAAAGCTAGAAAAAATAGAGTTAATACATATCTGGAGAAAAATAAATAGGGATAAAAGGAATATACCTTCTTTTTCAACAGAACATGGCACATATATAAAAGACTGACCATGTACTAGGGCATAAAAACATTGCAAACAAATGTAGGAAAGCAGAAATAATCAATGTAATTTTTCATACTACAAGGGCTTATGAAAAGGCAGATTTAAAATTAATTGGGAACTAAATGATCTAATTCTTCACAACTGGTGGATCAAAGAACAAATCTAAGAAAATATTATTATTGATTTAATTGAAGAGAATGACGATGAAGAAACAACATATAAAAATCTATGGGATGAAGCCAAAACAGTACTCAGGGGAAAATTTATACCTCTGCCTGTCTATATAAACAAAACACAGAGGAAGATGATCAGTGAATTGGGCTTGCAACTTAAAAAAATCAGAAAGAATATAAATTAAAAATTCCCAGATAAAAACTAAATTGGATAGCCTAAAAATCAAAGGAGAAATTAATAAAATTGAACATGATATTTCAATTATATAAAATTGAAAGTAAAAACTATTGAACTAATAAATAAGACTAGGAGTAGGTACTTTGAAAAAAACAAACAAACTAGATAAAGTACTCATTAATCTAATAAAAAGAAGAAAAAATAAAATCAAATTAATGGTATCAAAGATGAAAAGGGCAACATCACCTCTAATGAAGAGGAAATTAAGGTAATTATTAAGAACTATTTTGTCCAATTATATGGCAATCAATATGACAATCTAGGTGAAATGGGTAAATATTTACAAAAATACAAATTGCCTCGAATAACAAAAGAGGAAATAGATACTTTTGATCTCAGTCTGACCTTAATCAGGTCAGAGGCTGGTCAAATGTTAGATTCAGGTTCAGGCTCAAGATTTTGGACTTCCTACGTACTTAATCCATTTGGGCATACCCTTGATTGCCCTGTCTTGGAGTTCTGCCCTGTGCTATAGACAGAAAGATCAGTACTTAGAACTTAGTACTAAATACTATTAGCCACCCCAAACTGTGTAATATGTCCTCATCCCAAGCCCAAATGGGATATCCTGGCTTTTGTTAAGGGAGAAACCAGGGAAAGGTGCCTTAAACATTAAATATGGGTCCAGGTGGGTGTGTGGGAGACAGGAATGACAGGAAGGGGCCCAACAAGTAGGGAGATTGGGTTATAATGGCTATTTGGATGTCTGTAACAGAAATGGCTGTTGGCCTCCAACTGCCACCCAGCAAAAACAAGATAGAGCCTATGGAAGCTGATAAGTAAAGGCAAGAGTTTAATAACACATTTTAATCAAGGACAAACTAAGGTAAAGGATGAGAATAGGGTTTTTCTACACTAACAGACTAAGGGCAAACCACAGGGTCAAAGGAAAGGGACTTAACTACACTCTTCTAAGATCTAAGCAAGACAGGGCCCAAAGAAAGCAGTACTGGAGTCACAAGGGGAAAGTTCCTCCCAATCTGGATTCAGCCAGGTTTGGTCAGCTTAGCTAAGGACCTGAGGATGGCTTTACTTGAGATCTCACGGCTAATCTAGGGATGGTTTCAGGATGCAAGGAGTCAACTCCACCAGAACAGATGATCCAAGGTATCCAGGTAGGGAGAGAAAGTTTACAATGCTATCCACAAGATCACAAACCACTCCCTACTCAGTACAGCTTTGTAGGTCTGATGTCTTCTGCTGTAAGCCTTCACCACTCTCCAGGATCCCTGGGAATCTGGATACAACTCCCCTAGAACTGAGATCTCCAAGGGTCAACAACAGTTTTTGTCCCAACCCCCACAGAGTCTCTCTCAGGCACAAGCCACTTCCTGATTCCGCATTCCATGTGGAATTCTCCAGCCCTTCCTGCTAGGTCCACATTAACTATATATAAATTAATACCTAAATAATCCTCACAACACTTTGCTCTGGGCCCATGCAGTTCAGCTCCCTTCAAACCAGACTGCCCTGAGCTGGGACTATGGACTTCTCTAGACATTTGAAATTTTAGGGGTGTGGTTTGGCTTGTACCACTATTTGACCAGGCAGGATCTCAGAGTCTGATTATTGGCTTGGGCTTAGATTCCAAACATGGGACAGCAGGTGTGGGATGGGGCTAGGGGTTGGCTTGCTCTTCCCTCCTTGCTTCAGTCTTTTGCCAGCTCTGCTTTCCTCTTACTCCAGCTCCCCAGATGATCTCTGCCTACCTTTGGGATTTTTCTTTTCTTGAAAGTTTTTCACTCGGTCTCCTTGTTGGTTCTTTTTCTCCTGTATTTGTTTTGTGGCAATATTTTAATCTTGAGCAGAGAGGATTCTTATGGTGACATGTCTTATGGGGAAAACCAGGGGAGTTAACTTAACTATTATATGTGTGTTCAGAAGGGTGTGTAGGAGACAGGAATGACAGAAGATGGGGACTTAACAAGTTAGGGAGACTGGGTTTAACTGTCAGGGAAAATGTCTGGTGACAGAAGTGATAGTTAGGCCTAACTGCACCATCTAGACAAGGGCCTGTGGAAACTAGGAAGCAAATGACAAGAGTTTATAACAAATTTAATTAAGGGAACTATGATAATGGATGGGAATAGGGGTTTCAACACTTCCAGACTAAGGGCAAACCACAGGTTTAGGGGAAGGACTTATCTACACTCAACTGAGACCTAAGCAAGACAGGGATCAGAGAAAAGCAGGACTGACGTGGGTATCCTCACAGCAGAGTCCTGACACACTCCAGCAATGTTGCAGCTCTTCTAGCTGTACTCTCTCAGGTGGGTACATTCTGGGACCTAACCCAGCCCAAGTTAAGCTGCAACTCAGGTTGGGATTAATAGTCTCTACCAAAATCTCCCACAAGTAGATGACAGTCTTCCTTTAGGATCCCAGGGAATCAGGGTACAAACTCCACTTCCTCTGAGGTCTCCCAGGTCAGTTACAACTTGTCCTAAACACCATGGAGTCTGTCTCAGAGAGAGAGAGAGAGAGAGAGAGAGAGAGAGAGAGGCCATATTTCCTGCTTCCCCATTCCATTTGGAATTCTCCCCTTCCTGCCAGGTCTCCTAAATAATAACTAAGTAATCCTCCTCATAACACATGGAACTCCTATCATTTACTCCTCCATGTTGACTCTGCCCTGGAAGTCTTCTTTGCTTTTATTTTCTTACCCTCACATACTCAAATTAAAAATAAACACAGAGATTCTTGTATTAATTTTATATAGACAAGTAAGACAAATTCCCGCATTGGCTATGTTAAAAAATTATGTCCATATGGTTTTCTTGTGAATTTGATTGTCAGTACCCATTTAACTTAAAACTTATAATAAACTGAAAAAAGGAAATGTATTTAAGTAAGAAATACAGCATTAGATGAAGTCTGTTTTTAAAAGAACATGTTATGTTCTGTGTTAGTTAAAATCACCTGGGATTCTATTTGGAAGGATTGAACCTCAATATAGTGTTTGACAAACTTCTGTGGACCTGTGGGGGTCCTTAAAACTACATTTCCCGTGGTCCAACGGGTTTCCTGGGTTTCCTGTTTTGGATTATGTATTCAAGGTGAGGGACTGTTTTAAATAGAGGGATGTGACTTGGAACTTCCTCTTTAGCTACCTGAGTGGGCAATAGGAAAGGTAAAATGACTGAGGCGGTGGTTTGAATACTTACAGGCATGTGGTCTAATGATTTTTATCTCTATCAGCATGGCTTTTATTAAAATACTATTCTCCCTTTTGATCTCGGCCCTCATCATTTTTAATAATAACAGTTCCAAATTTCTAGTGGTATTAGCATATATAGTAAGTATTTCCAAAGCACTTCTCATTCTGAGTATTAAACCTTCTACCCTCTTTTATGATTGTAATAGTATTAACCTTTATGATTATTTTAATAACATAATCATTCATTTTGAGTTAATAATCAAAGTGATAAAGTTTGCTTTATAAAATTATAGGGATTAGCTAAGAAAGTTACAGTTTAGGGTAGTATCAAATCTTGTTAACATCTTTTGACCTTAAGCCTATAACCAAAATTTATCACCGAGCCTGTTGGGTGTAAGCTCAAGATAGGAAGGAGAGGGAGTCCTGACTTGGGTAAAGAGATGGAGGCCTGCTTTGGGTACAAGTTCAAGATGGTCACACAGGTGGTAGAGGGCCACTCTTGTTTTTACATATCTGTTTAAAAAAAAAAAACTCCTAATACTGTCAGTAAAATACACCAAGATTGCAAAGACCTTTGAAAAGTCAACAATAATAGAATTAAGTTAGCACCCAAAGTGAGCTTTTGCATTCACTAGTTTAATCAGCACTTGTGTCACTAATTAAGAACCACCTATGTGAAAGAGTTGAACTTTTTTTTTCTGTACCACTGTCACCATGTCGTAAGATTTCTCTCTATAAAAAAGGCGATCTTCTAAGGCTCAGGTCTCTGGTATTGATCTTGACTAGGGTTCATCTTTGTTATGTGGTTGGCCCCTCTCAATAAACCAGTCATTTAGCTTGGAGTTTCTGCGTTGGTGTGATAAATTTTCACCACAATTCTCAGTTGAAAATTGTTATATATTCTGAATGACTCTCCCTTAATCTATTCTTTGGTTGCTATGGTGATTACTCAGGTACTTGTATATTTAAAGAGAATTTTGAAAGAGAACACAAATATATTTCAAGCCACAATACATAATACTGAATGCATTTGACACACTTGTACTGCTTCAACAGCACTTAATCCCTTATTAAATATCATTCTAAGAAATTCCAATTTATTTAGCAGAAATGAATAGATAAGAGCTTTTGAAGGTTAAAAAGTTCCAGTCTGTTCTTCACTTTGTTCTAACCTTGATCAGATTTTAATTATCATAAAGAATCTTTCTCTAGCTCATACTGCATCATAATCAGATGTTTAAAAATGTCTTTATAAACTAATGTAACAATTTTGACTTCTTAAATTCATTTGATCCATCAGTGATAAAATTGGTTGAGCATATAGTTAAAGTTTCAATCTATATAATCTATATATTGACATTTGATAACTATCAAATACATTAATCAACATCATAACCCAAACAATAGTTCAAATCTTCAAATTCTTTTTATTATATTTACTGAATTTTCTACTTTGAATCCCATAGCTATCATCCCAAGCGTGTATTTAAAAAAATGGTACCTTACTGTATCGTATGAAGGATTTGTTCTATCTAATAAAATTTTTATGAACCATTTATATATGTATTTAAAATAACAATGTTACACCACATAATAAAATATATACATCTTTAGGGAGAACAACTATATTTTCCACAATAATACAAAGGGTAAATTAAGTGGTATTATTTAATATTTTTATACATCTATCATTTTCTTAATGGAAGAAAACAGAATTTATATAGGTATGCATACACACACACACATATATATATGTATATATATATATATATATATATATATCTTTGTTCTGCTATATTGTTTTAGTTGAAGTATATTAAATAAACAGGGCAACTAAGTGGTGTATCAGATAGAATACTGGGACTGAAGTCAGGAAGGCTCATCTTTCTGAGTTCAAATCTGACCTCAGAACTTACTAGCTGTGTGAGCCTGGACAAATCACCCCTGTTTGCCTCAGTTTCTGATGTGGAAAATATTCTGAAAAACGAAATGGCAAACTACTTTACTATCTTTGTCAAGAAAATCTCAAATGGGGTCATGAAGGGTTAGACATGACTGAAACAATTAAATTAAAACAAGATGTTAAGTAAATCCAGTTGCATGTGTATATGTAGTTGGCAAAGGGAGTAGTATTTTATTTATGTATTTGTTTATTGAAAACTCTTATCTTCAGTCTTAGAATCAATATCACATATTGGTTCCAAAGCAGAAGAGTAGTAAGGACTAGGCAATGGGGTTTAAGTGACTTGCCCAGGGTCACACAGCAAGTAAGTGTCTGAGGTCAGATTTAGACTCAGAACCTCCCAATTCTGGGCCTGACTCTCAGTCTACTAAGCTATCTAGATGTCATTTGGAGGAGTATTTTAATAGGTAAGTAATGTCTATGTTATTATGAAAATAATTGGCATCATAGCCTTCCTTAAAGGATCTCAAGAACTTCCAATTTGAAAAAAACTACAAAACAGATATTAATTGAATGTCTTGATATGATTAAATGATTCATTAGATATATTCTCATTTTACAAAAGTATTAGAGCTTAAGTGTTTATTTTATTTTGTTACATTATGTAAAGTAGGATAATTTGTTTAATTGACTTAAACTTGCTCTTTCACAGGAAAAACTTCCTTAATAAGAGTTTCTAAAAGTAGAATATGCTCCCTGTAGTGATGGCATGCTTCATTTATACAGAGACTGACAGACACATTTTGAGTAAATACTATTGAGGATTTCTTTTATGGAGATTTCATTAATCTTTAATACTATAACATGGTATCTATATGAAAAATTATGAGTTTATATTTGGCACCTCAGTGTTATTTTAATTTGCATTTCTTTAATCAATAATGATTTATAACATTTTTATATGAATATAGACAACTTTGATTTCTTCTTCTGAAAATTATTTCTTTATATCTTTTGAAAATTTATCAGTTGAGGCATGACTTGTATTATTATGAATTAGGTTCAGTTCTCTATATAAATTTGAGAAATTAAGCATTTATCAGAGAAACTTATCATAATGCTCTCCAACCCTATTGTCTTGTTTCCCTTCTAATCTTGGCTTCAGTGCTTTTATTTGTGCAAAACTATTTTTAACTAGTGTCATCAGAATTACCCATTTTATATCACATAATGCTATCTAATTTGAACAAAAATTCATTTGTATATAAAGCTGAAAGTCAAACTTTCTGTGCTTTCTAATTTGCTTATGATATCACCCTTTATGACACACCCACACATATGTGTGTATGTACTGTCATTGAATAAGTATATTATTTTTGATAAATTTTTTATTATATTGGTTTGGCCTATCAATGTGCATATTTCTCCAAATTTTTTTAGATCTTACTTATGTAAAAATGTTTTTGTAATTGAGCTCCTATAGTTCCTGGATTTGTATTGGGAAATAGATTTTAAAGTATTTTATATCATCTACAGTTATTTTAAGTGGAATTTTGCCAGAAGGCCCTTAGAGAAATGAGTCTCTTTCAGGGTCCATAGAGTCAATGTTAATGGCAAAGCCTTACATTGATCCCTATCATCTGAAAATCAGGCCACAGGATGGATGGATACCCAATCAAATAAAATATAGAGATGATGATGATTTATATGGATTTATTTATAATAAGCTGCTGAAGTGGCTAATTATTTCAATCATTTTTAGTTACTTCTCTAGGATTCTCCAAGTATACTATCATATTGATCATTTTGTCCACAAATAATGAACATTTTGTTTAACATTTCCTATTATAATTTCTTCAATTACTTTCACTTCTGTTATGCCTGTAGCTACTCCTCATAGTACAATATTTAATGATAGTGGTGATAATGGGGACCTTTGCTTCAGCCCCGATCTTTTTGCGAAGGCTTCTAGCTTATTCTCAATACAGATAATGCTTGCTGGTGGATTTAAAGGAATGCTATTTATTTTAAGAAAATCTCAAAATATTCCTATAATTTCTAGTTATTTTTAAATAGAAATGAGTGCTGCATTTGTCAAAAACTGTATATATATATATATATATACATATATATATATATGCTTTTTGTTATTTTTGTTATTTATATAATCAATTATAAAGTTAGTTTTCCTAATATTGAACCAGTCTTGTCTTCCTGGTATAAAACTCTCATCATAGTTTGTAATCTTTGTGATATGTTGTTGTAATAACCTTGTGAGTATTTTATTTTGCATCAATATTATGTCAGGTGATTAATCTATACTTTTTTTTTGTTTTTCCTCTCCTTGTTTTAGGTATCAAAATCATATTTTTGTCATAAAGGAATTTGTTAGGGATCATTGACCAAATTTTCTGAATAGTTTATACTTATTGGAATTAATTTTTCTTTAGATGTTTAGTTGACTTCATTTATGAATCCATCTGGTCTTCAGGATTTTTTTTATAACATTTCTGAAAACAAAACCATATTTAGAAAGAGGAAACCTAAGATCATTATTAGTAATAATTAATCATAAATTGAACATTAAATCTGCTTATGAGACAGGTAGCTACATTTTAGCTATGTTACAATGATAGTAGAAATATATATTTTAAAATGTTAACTATATTGATAAGACACTATTAATGCTTTAATCTGATTTACTGAAATTTTCAATAGAAGTCAGATTTTAGATTTCGATGAGATCTTCAAGATTGTTTAGTCCAGTGGTTCCCAAACTTTTTTGGCCTATAGCCCCCTTTCCAGAAAAAAATATTACTTAACCCCCTGGAAATTAATTTTTTTAAACTTTTAATAGCAATTAATAGGAATGATAAATGCACCTGTGGCCATCACCACTTTCCTGGATCGCTGCAGCATCCACCAGGGGGAGGTGGTGTCCACTTTGAGAATTCCTGGTTAGTCTAAAGTCTTTCTTTCATATATGAGGAAACTGAAGTCCAAAAGATGCAACCAAACCTATCCAGGAATGATGCAACACACAATCTCCAGACTTTGAGTAAAGCATTCCTTTCAGTATTCTAGGTTGTTACTCCATCTTTGTTTTCTAATTTTGGAAGAAAGGCAAGTCATCTATTTCCTCAATTCATAAACCAGAACTACTAGGATAATTTCATAAGAATTCCAAAGTGAAGAGTTATGGGAGATCAGTGAAATATGGTTCCTTTTTTATTTTGCTTAGTATCTGACAAGAGTGAGACAAGAGCTTCTTGGGAATAAGCTAGTAGACCCAGAACCAAAATATGATACTTCACTAGAATACAGAAAATATGTATACAATTTATTTGCCCCTCCACATTCTGCAAATATATGACCTTTGTTAATAGGCATACTTCTCTATATCCCAGATAGATCTCTGAGATTGTAGCTTACATTGAGATATTTTGTGTATTAGCATTAGTATGGCATCATAAATCTAGCCAAAGAGTAGTTGGGGCAGAGCCAAGTGGCTAAGTAGAGGCAGAAATCCAACATTCTCCATAATTCCTCTCAAAACTTAAATGAAATGCAAACTTGTATACATGAACTTTAAAAGTTTTTGCACAAGTAAAGCAAAGGTAGTCAAGATTGAAAGGAAAATATGAAAAGCAAATTTTACTGAAAAATTATTTTATGAAAACTTTTTGCCTCAAATATATGGACAACTGAGCCAAAAAATTAAATATGTAGGCCATTCTGTAATTGATAAACAATCAAAGACTGTGAAGAGGTAGTTTTAAGAATGAAAAATCAAAGCTTTCAAAAGTCACATTAAAATGCTGCCAATTATTCTTGATTAAAGGAAAGAAAAGAAGGAAAAAAACACTCTCTGAGGTACCACCTCACACCAATCAGTTTGGCTAACATGAAAGAAAAGGAAAATGATTAATTCTGAAGGGAATATGAAAAAATAGTGACACTAATGCACTTTGGTGGTATATTGAGCTGTTCCAGCCATTCTGGAGAATAATTTGAACTGTTCCCAAAATGATATGAAATTGTGCATATCATTTTAATATCATTACCAAATCTGAAAAATATGTATATGGTATATGTACACACATGCATGTACACTCACATATATTTCCATATATATATAAATTAAAATGGTTTTCATGGCTCCACAGTTATAATTCATATCATATTGCTTGATTTCTATATATCTATATCTATAGAGAGAGACAAAGGAGAAAGAATCATATATAAATATATGAAAAGGACCTATATGTACAAAAAATATAATTTTGTTGTTAAGTCATTTCAGTCAAGTCTGGTTCTTCATATTCCTATTTAGGTTTTTCTTGAAAAATAGTTTTTGTTTTGTTTTGATTTATTTTACCATTTCCATCTTGTGGTGAAAAATTTTCACACAAATACCTTTTCCAAGCTATTAATAGGTTTATTGGGGGGAGGGCAGTCTCACAATAAAGCTAGACTCTGGTCAATGCCAAGACCAAAGATCCTGAACCTTTGGAGATAGCCTCTTTTATGCCAAGAAATCTGATGACATAGTGACAGAAAATACAGTCAAAATTAAAATACAATGGATGCAAATATCTTTTATATAGGCAGGTCCTAATCAATGGCATAAGTCCTGAAAAAGCTGGAAAGTGCAAAAATAATCACTATGGGTGCTAGCCTATGTTTATTATTATGGCTGACCTTTCCAAAGGTTTTCAATAAATGATCAGGCCTAATTGTTTTGTTTTGTTTTGTTTTTGCTAACAATTATTGTATAATATTAGGAGTCAGCAGTTGGATCACAAATATTTGCACCCAAGAGCAACCCTCCACCTCCTTTCAGACTGTCTTGTTATACACTGAGCAGGGTGTGATGGGCTTAGTAGATGCTTTTGTGTTAGAGACTGAAGGTCAAAATAACTGTCAGCAAGATTTGGTGCCATCCTAAGCTATATTTTTTTCTTGGCTAATGATTATAATCCATATAAAGCAAACTATATTATTTGTGTTATAATCATAAAGGCTAATATTATTATAATCATAAAAGGGTATAGGGTGTTTCACACTTACATTGTCCAGCTTATTTTACTTTTGAGGAAGCAGAGGCAAACAAGGTTAAGTTATTTGCCCAGGGTCACACAGCTAGTAAGTGTATGAGGCCAGATTTGCACTGATTTTCCTGAATCTGCCACTGTATCCACTGCACCACCTAGCTGTCCCTAAAATATTTGTAACAACTTTTTGTTTTGGCAAAGAATTGGAAATTGAATATATTCCCATCAATTAGGAAAGTCTGAGTAAATTATGGTATATGATTGTGATGGAAGGTGTTATAAGAAATGATGAGCAAAGTGACTTCAGAAAAACCTGGAAAGAATTTTATGAACCAATAAAAATTGAAGTGAGTAGAACCAGGAGAAGATTTAATATGATAATAGACTGTTGAAATGATGATCAACTATGAAAGACAGTTATTCTGATCAGTACAGTGATCTATCACAATTCTGAAGGTCTCCTGATGAAAAACACTATATACTTTGTTTTTTCCATTTCATTTTTCTTTCTTTTCTTTTCTTTACAACATGGCTATGAATGAAAGAAAAAGGTTTTTTTACAAGATTAAACATCAATAATTGATATATTGCTTGATTTCTCAATGAAGGAGAGGCTATAGGATTGGAGACAGCTTGGATCTTAAATGGATTGCAAAATATCAGAAAACAAATCTTGAAAAATTGCATTGATGTAATCTGGAAAATAATAAAAATGTATTATGAAACAAATCAGTAATAAACTAGAAAAAAATCATGTATCTAGACAATTGTTTAAAAAGTTAATATCTGTAATTTTCTTTCTAGTGAATTGCCTTTGGCATAATGGGGAAATTCATTGGTTCTACTTCAGTTAGACTGGAATGTTACCCCTTTTTGGTTTTGTTTTGGCTGTGTACCTGGTCCTACAATTAAAAATAATAATATTTCAATTCCTTCATTTTTAATGAGATAAAAAGAGGGGAAATTAGATATTTTGTGGAGAGACCATCCTGACAAACAAATATCAGATGATTTTTGTATATTTTTTCCCTCCTAGAGGTCTCATTAATTTGTTGAATCAGAAGCAGTAAGTAGCCTGGGGGCCATTAATCTTGAGAACTAGTACTTATTTCTTCGGGGAATTATTGCATTCACAAAATCATCCATTCCTTTTACTGAGAGTCGCTCCAGTTAGCATTACTTAAGAAGGTAACAAATCTCTGCCTTGAACAAAAAGGTGGGATGGTGATTGAGCACAATTAACTTCATGTTATTATTGTTGTTCAGTTGTGTTACTCCTATTCAATTCTTCTTGAGCCCACTTAGGGTTTTCTTCATAACAATATTAAAGTCATTTGCCATTCCCTTCACAAGTTCTTTTAACAAATAAGGAATTGAGGCAAATAAATTGACTTTCCCAGAGACACACAACGGCCAAATGTCTTGGACATGATTTAAATGTAGGAGGACTCATCTTCCTAATTCCAAGTACTGTAATCTACTTGTGACTGAGGTCTTTGATTTTACTGGTAGGCTTTTGGTGTCTAAGTGACCACTGAGCTCCACCTTCTGGTGGTAGTCACAACTACAAAGCAATCAAAGCAAATTCTCAAAAATCCTATTTCCTTCCTTTCGAAACATTTCTACTTCCTGAAATCCTCAAGGCCCATATCCAAATTTCCATTGGCAATGTAATAGAGATGAGGTGATAATATATGTTTTTACTGAAATAAAACTTTAAAGGGTAAGTTCAGTTGAATTCCATTCAATTTACTGAATGCATTAAGCCTCTACGGTATATAAGAATTTATGTCTTTGCTATTTTGCAACATAATTTGTTATAATAGTGTTCTACTTGGTAGTATAAAATATTGGTAGTCTAAAGTATTTATCAATGATAAAGAAATAGAGTATGGAATTATTAAACCAAATAGTAGAATAGAAAAATAAAAACAAATTATGCATTCAGATGTTTCTTCCAAAATTTGAGTTTTTCATCAGTAAATAGCATGGGATCATTGAAAATATTATATTATATTCCAATAAAGCCTAGGCTGATGTCCTTTTCATTAGCAAGCCACTGCTTATGCTGCAATGTATATAACACACAAAAAGAATGGTGTTACATGTTACATTTGCCATGCGGGTCTTTTTTAGTTCAACGAAAGCATGGGTACTTATAGTAACAGAATTTGTTGAACATTTTGATGATAATATAAGTTTTGGGGTTTTTTTCAAAATTTTTTACACTTTTAAAAATTATTTGTGGTCAGATGTTGAGAAATACACAGACAGTCCATAGTGTACATGAAAAACTGAAGGAATTTTATGACTAGATCCCTCGAATCCTCATTCCCCTTTTTTTACTATAATACATATGGTTCAAGGGATAGAGAGGTGGGCTTGTAGTCAGGCATATGTGAGTTCTTCAGAAATTAAGTCACTCACTTAAACTCTGCCTCAGTTGTTTTTTTTTTTAATTCCCTCATCTATCAAATGATAATAATACCACCTACCTCCTGTTTTGAAGATAAAATAAACTAACAATCCTTAAGGGCTTAGTAAAGCTCCTGGCATATAGAAAGTCATATATACACACTGGTATTTTTCTATTAAATTTGGCCTCAAAATATTTACTAGCTGCATGATCACTAGGTAAGTCACTTAACTTTTGTTTACCTGAGTTTCCTCACTTGTTAAATGGGAATAATAATAATATCTACCTCCTAAGGTGCTTGTGAGGATCAAATGAGATAATATTTGTAAAGCACTTAGCATGGTGCTGAAACATAATAGGCATTATATAAATATCTATTCCCTTCACTTTTCCTTCTTCTGATCTAAGATGTCTATGAGTCAGCATGTGAAGATCATCCTAAAAAATTGAATCCTGTAAATATAAAATATAAAAAATATTGAACATTCATGGAATAAACCAAAGCATAGCAGTTGGGCAGCCCATCTACTTTACTGATTTCCATAAAATATTAAAATACCTAGATTAAGTCCTACAGCACCAAAAGTATTCAGGAGAAACTCATAGGATGGAAAAGTGAGCAGGCATGTTCTTCATTAGAGGAAATAATATCCAAGTCATTAAACTCATGAACCTATGTCAAGATTAATGTTTACATGTTAAAAATATGGTTTTATGAAAGAAAGTTAGCTGTTATAAATCAAAATATATAAGGAATGAAGTGTTATTCTTAAGTATTAGGGATGTGTGTAAATGAAATTATTTAGGGAACATTGATCCCGAGTAAAGAGTCTAGTCCTGGTATTCCCTGGCATCTCTTGGCATCAGCATGAGTATCAGTGTCAATTGTGCAAAGTCGCCACAGAGGTAAGAGTTAATGATCTCTAAAGTCCTTTTTTTGTTTTTATTTCAAATCTAGATCTTATGTTCTAACTAGTATACAACCATTCATCAATTTTTGTGACTTAGATGAAATTGAATTTCATAGTATTTTGAAATCTATATTTTTCATTAGGGCATGGAAAATGTTACAGAGTATAAAAATATGCAGGGACATACGTATACACACATACATACATAAAATTATCCCTTCTACCTAGTAATAGTAATAGTGGTTAGTGGTGTGGTGCCCCTTCGATCTGAAAAATCAGGTAAAAGTTTCTGCTCCTCCCTTGGGACCAAAAAAAGGAATCTGAATTTTTTTCCTCTTCCTTTTATAGCATGTTTACAATATCTAATTATGAATTTGGGGTTGAATATATGGTCATAAGATATATGAGGGTCAATATTAAGTAAAAATATTATGTAAAAAAGAAACATAAACTACAAATAAATATACTTTTCTGAGCTGCTAAATTTTTCTCCCCAAGAATGCAAGCAATATAATTTAGGTTGTAATTATATTATCATGTAATACATATTTCCCCATTCATCATTTCTTTTATTTTGTGATTTTTCTGATTGTCTAATATTGAAATTTTTTTCTTATTCAAAATGCTTGCAAATCCAAACAAAACAAGAATTTCCATATACAAAGAAAAAGTTATTACACAAATGAAAATATACATCTCCTATACTTTTCCTCATATCTACATAATAGAATCTGCCTACTACTGTCCCAACCCCTCCCCATCCTTTCCATATCATGTAGGTCAGTGATGGGCAAACTATTCCCCACAGGCCAGATCCACACCATAGTTTGCCCATCACTGCCTTAAGCAATTCCCTAATCACTACACCCCCACATTCAGATGTAGTAATTAGGGAATTGCATAAGACAGTGATGGGCAGACTATGGCCTGGATCTGGTCCGTGGTGAATAGTTTGCCCATCACTGATGTAGGATATTATCATGGAGGTCAAAATGTTCATATAAATTAATTTTCATGTTTCTTCTTGTTAATTGGCTGCAGGTAACATTCCCAATGTATTCTTCTCATTTATTCCTTTGATATTCTTGATCATTTAGTCTTCTATATTGATTTTATTATTATTTTTCTAACTCAATAAAATAATATCCTCATTCTACTCATGTTTATTATCTTTTAGTTATTTCCAGTTTTTTCTCACATTGTACATCATTATTTACAGTTCAGTGGTATTCCATCACAATTAGATACCACAATTTATTTAGCTATTCTCTAATTGATGGGCATCCCCTCATTATCCAATTATTTATCATCATTGCTACAAATATCATTGAACATATGGGTACTTTTCCACTTTCCCTAATCTCCTTGGGAAACAGACTCAGCAATGAATGGTGTACACAATTTTATAACTCTCTGAATGTAATTACAAGTTGCTCTCCAAAATGGTTGTATCAATTCAAAGCTTCACCAAGAATGCATTGTTATCTCCATTTTTTCACATCCCCTCCAATATTTGTCATTTTGCATTTATGTCAATTTAGTAATCTGGTGGGTTTGGGGTAGTATCTCAGAATTGTTTTAGTTAGCATTTATCTAATTAGTGATCTGGAGCATTTCTTCATATACCTATATATGACTGATTGCTTTATCTGTCTGTTCATACCTTTCACCCATTTATAAACTGGAGGTTGTCTCTTATTCTTATAAATTTGACAAAGTTTACTATATATTTTAGATATGAGACCTGTATCTGAGAGACTGTCTATAATTTTCCCTCAATTTTCTGTTTTCCTTCTAATCTTGGCTGTGTTTGTTTGTAAAAAGCTTTCCAATTTATTTCAAAATAATCCATTTTACATTTCAAAATGCTATCCATCTCTTGTTGACTCAAATATCTTTATATCCATAAATCTGATAAGTAATATATTATCTATTCTAATTGACTCATGAGATCTCCTTTTATGTTTAGATCTTGTATTCATTTTGATTTTATATTAGTGAATTGTGTAAGATATTGATCTATAGCTATTTTCTACCAAATTAGTTTCCAGTTATTCCAGCATTTTTTTTCCAAACATTGATTTGTTATTCCGAGATCCTAGATGAATGGTTTTCATCAAATACCAGAATACTGTAATCTTTTACTGTTGTTTGTTGTATGTTCTGTTCCACTGATCTACTTTTCTATTTCTTAGCAAGTACTAAATTATTTTGATAATTAGTACTTTGTACAACAATTTAAAATCTGGTACTTCTAGACCTCTTTCCTTCATATTTTAAAAATCAATTCCTTTGATATTGATTTTTTATTCTTACAAATTATTTTATTATTTTTAACTCAATGAGATAATTTTTGTAATTTAATTGAGATTACATTGAATGAGTAGATTAATTTAGATAGGATGGTCATTTAATAATATTGGCTCTGCCCATCCATGAACAATTAATATTTCTCCACTTATTAAAATCTGACTTTATTTGTATGAAAACTGTTTTATAATTATGTTCACATAGTACCTAGATTGTTTTGGCAGGTATAGTCCCAGGTACTTTATTCTATCTGTAATTGTTTTAAGTGGAGTATTTTTCAATCTCTTTTCACAGGTCTTTATCAGAAATATATGAAAATGTTGATATATTTTATATGGTTGTATTTTATATCCTGCTCCTTTGCTAAAATGATCTATAGTTTCAACTAAAATTTTAGTTGATTTTCTGGGATTTTTTACACATATCATTGTATCATCAGCAAACAGAGATAATTTTTTTCCCATTCTAATTCTTTTTATTTCTTTTTCTTCTCATTGTTATTGCTAGCATTTCTAATTCTATGTTAAATGATATTAGTAAATATGAGCATCCTGATTTCCATTATACTCATATGCTCCAAATTATTCAGCCACTCCCCAAATGATGTGAATCCCCTCAGTTTCCAGTTCTTTGCAACTATAAAAAGTGTTGCTATAAATATGTTCCAAATTGTTCTTCAAAATAGTCGAATCACTTCAGTTTCACCAACAAGGTATTGGTATCCAAATTTTTTCACATTCCCTCCAACATTTGTCATTTTGTCCTTTAATAATTTTAATCAAAATAATGTGTATAAAGTATCTCAGAGATGATTTGATTTGTATTTCTCTCAAAAATAATGAGTTAGAACAATTTTTCTTCTATATGGTTTATATATTTGATTGTTTTCATCTAAAAGCTGTCCATATTTTTTCCCATTTATCAACTGCAGAATGGCTCATATTCTTATATATTTGAGAAAGTACTTTATATATTTTAGATATGAGTCCTCTACCTGAGAAATTGTTTTATATTTTCCCCAAATTATTTATTTCCTCTTAATTTTGGGTATATTAGATTCATTGGTACAATTTTTTTCAATTTAAAGTATTCCAAATTATCAGTTTTACATTTCAGAATACTTTGCATCACTTGTTTATTTATAAATTCTATTCAAAAGTCTGATAGGTAATATGTTCCTCTTTTTTCTAATTCATTCTTAATATATCCTAATAAATCTGAAGGTGAGATATGGCAAGATAATAGTAATTTGTACCCCCTTTTTCCCCAAAAATAGCATTTTGATTTTAAAACTAAAACAGTTACATTTTAGGACTGAAGTTCAAGCTGTCTCTCAATGTTGGGTCCTTTCTTCTTTTGTCTACATGAATGGAGACGTGCTTCTTGTTTATCTGTAAATAATAACTTTCTTTTGTGATGAAGTAATCAATCAGTTATGCAGACACCATATTGGAAGCTGAGGACACCTGTCAAGTGACTTGGCATCCAGAAGCCCTGCCATTTCCTTAGAGGAAAAATCTTGAATTGTGCTTATTATGGATTAGATACCAGGAGCCTATGTTGGCTTTTGGGACAGAAAGTAGAACTTTATCCCATTTTTTCTCCTGTAAGAATTAAAAATTAAGAGACTGGCTGTAGCTTAATAACTTTATTAAATCAAAATAGTAGGAGGAAGAAGAGGAGAAAAATAGAATAGGAGAGAGGTAGGGAGGTTCTTAGCTTTTCTACTTTGTGGCCACCATATTGGGCCCCTTACCATACTGACACTGAGGAGAGTGGTCACCAGCAAACACAGAAGTGCAGAGGTTCTGAGATCCTGAGCTATCTCAATTTATCGAAATGAAAGGAATTAAATTTTATGGTTGGACTAAATATATTAGGATTTTAAGATAATACTGTGGTCATTGATTTAAAAAGTATTTTAGGGGTTAAGATGGCTGCAGAAGCAGGGCTCTTTACTCTCTTAACTGACCCATACAACATGCCTCCAAAGGACAAAAAAATACCAAAACCAGATGAAAGAAGGGACCCCACAATAGGGTACAGTGTAAAAAGTATGTGGGATTTGAGCATTTCCATGCAATGAGAGGGGGAAATAGCTCCCATCAAAACATGAGCTGATCAACCCTCCCCCACAACACCAATACCAGAGTCAGAGGCTGTGTACAAGAGTTAGAGCAAGCAGGGGTACAAAATCTAGCTTCTTGGCAGCTAAATGAGACTATCAGGAACTTTCCCCTGAGAGCAGAAAGACTTGAGACCCCAGGAGGCTAAAGAATGCAGACCTTGGGGCAGGAGTGGAACTGAGAGAAGCAGGAGACAGTGGAAGAAGCTCAGCATCCTGAGACTCTTGCAAGAACCTCAGGTGGAGGAGGAAGCATGGGCCAATTTCCAAGGTCTGGGCAACTGACTAGGACCACTGGGGGCTTGACCTTGAAAACAGATAGAATAGAGACCCCAAAAGGCTGGGGTGCTCAGACCATGGTCACATGAGTGAAGCTGAGAGGGGCTGTGGACAGCAGAGTCCTAGCAGACAGTGGAAGTGCAGAGACTCACAAAGTAGCCTCAGGCAAAAACTGCTCCTTAGCTCTATACACAGAGAGACTGCCTGCCTTACTCAAACTTCTGGCTGAGAAAGTATAATGATGACAAGCAAGCCCAAGGAAACAACCACCAAAAAGACCAAGAAAAAAGCTCTAATACTTGACAACTTTTGCATAGAAAAAAACCTATAAAGCTGAGGAGGACAAAGAATTAAAGACATCCAAACCTTCCCCCCAAAATAAAAATTGGTCATAAGCTCTTGAAGAGTTCAAATCTGTGATCATGAGAAAGATGGAAGAGATCTGGCAAGAAAAGTGGGAAATAGTTTAAAAAGAAAATGACAGTTTAAAAGGCAGAATTTCACAATTGGAAATTGATGCTCAGAAATCAAATGAAACAATAAGCAAATTGAAGACCAGAAATGACCAGACCAGCTGGAATCCATAAAGAGCCAGATAGACCAGACTAAAAAGGAAAACAAAAAGATCATATTATAGCTGAAAAACTAGTCTTTAAAGGCTAGAATTGGGCAAGTAGAAGCCAATGATCTCACAAGACAGCAAGAATTAATAAAGCAAAATCAAAAGACTGACAAAAAAGTAAACATGAAATATCTCAATGAGAAGATGACAGATCAAAAAAAAGGTCTAGAATAGAAAACTTGAGAATTATTGGTCTTCTGGAAAAATCAAAGACAAATAGAAATCTAGATATCATACTACCAGAAATTATCCAAGAAAACTATCCCAATATCCTTAAGCAAGAGGGCAGAACAGACATTGAAAGAGCCCATAGAACACTCTCTACACTAAATCCTCAGAAGACAACCCCCAGGAATGTAATAGTCAAATTCAAAAGCTTCCAAGTTAAGGAGAAAATATTACAAGAAACCAGAAAGAGACAATTCACATACCAAGGAACACCAATCAGGATTACACAGGATCTGGCAGCCTTCACTCTACAAGACCTCAAGGCTTGGAACATGATATTCAGAGAGGTAAGAGAATTGGTTCTACAACCAAGGATCTCCTACTCATCAGAATTGACTATATATTTCCAAAAGAAAGTATGGGCATTCAACAAAATAGAAGATTTCCAAATTTTTGCAAAAAAAAATAAAACCAGGACTAAATGGAAAGTTTGATATCCAACCACAAAAACAAAGAGAAACATGAAAAGGCAAATAATGAATAGAGGGGAAAGAAAGAAAACTCATCTTTAAATAGCCTTCTTCAAGGGCTTCAATAAGTTCAAATTATTTTTATTCCTATATTTTGTGTAATTCTAAAAAAATTGTACTCACTATTATAATAATTAGAAGAATTAGTCATAGGGAGAGGTTGAAATACAAAATGGTCTAAGATGATATGGGGGGAAAAGTGTGGGGGGGATTGAAAATGGCACCAAGAGTAACTTGAAGGAATAAGAAAAATAGGATAATCTATACCACACAAAGGGGGCATGGGAAAGGGAGGGGATGAATACTATTATAAGAAGGAGAGGAAGAGAGAGTTAATAGGAAATACTTAAAACTTACTCTCAGTGGAATTAATCCAGAGAGGGAAGAGTAGCTAGATCAACTGGGATATCAAATTCTAACCCTATGGATGAAGTCAGAAGGGATAAAGCAAGAGGGACAGTGGGGTGGGGAGTTCATAAAAGGATGGGAAGAGACAGGGGAGGGAATTCATTAGGCCTTAAAAATAATATGAATGGAACAAAAAGGGAGGGGGTGGAAAGGGAAGTGAACAAAGGGAGGGCACAAGGGGGACTGATTTAACACAAACCACTGGTTTAAAAGGAAATAGTGAAAGAAGAAAAGACAGGATTAGGAACAGACTTCAAAATGTTTGGGAACACACAGATGACAATCATAACTCAGAATGTGAATGACATGAACACACCCATTAAACAAAAGCAAATAGCAGAGTGGATTAGAAAACAGAATCCTACCATATGTTGTCTTCAAGAAACACACATGAGGCAGGAGGACATACAAGGGGTTAAATTCAAAGGCTGGAGCAAAATATTTTGGGCTTCAACTGAGAAAAAGAAGGTAGGAGTGGCAATCATGATTTCTGACAAAGACAAAGTAAAAATAGATCTGATTAAAAGAGATAGGGAATGTAATTACATCCTGATAAAAGGCAATATAGGCAATGAGGAAATCATAGAACTCAACATGTATGCACCAAATGGTATAGCATCCATATTTCTAAAGGAAAAACTAGAAGAGCTCAAGAATGAAACAGATAGAAAACTATACTAGTGGAAGGTATATGGGAGCAGATATGAAGTTTTTTGATACTTCTCTGCTCTTTGCTCTATTATGTAAGGTTGTGGTTCAAGCTCACCCTTATTATCTGATTTTACTTGATGATTGAGGAACTATAGAAATATCTGGGATTCTTGGGGAACTATAAATATTTGGTGAATTATTATATCTTTAATATAAGATTTGGGTATATAAGGAGGCCATTTACAAAGCTGAGTCTTTTGGCTGTAACCAGTCTGGCTTTATTGTAAGATTGGTTCCCTCTCTCAATAAACCTATTTCTTTTTGGTTTAGAGATTTTGTTTTATCTTTTCAGTGCCCCTGCTAATCAATTTTCACCACACTGGCAAAGATATTTTGAAAAGTACTACAGAGTGTTTTCCTTATTATTTTAATCACATTATGATTATTGATGACTGAATCTCACACATAGCTATTTAATCAATTAATGATTGGGATTATTACTTTTTATTAAATCTAAAGTTACAATTTATCATCATAATGCTACATATTGCATAGGATGACATGCAGATTGCGTGAAGTTGTAAAGAAACATCAAACAAATATAAATTGAAGTTACTTAATTGCATTATCCTCTACAGGTCCCAAAGGAAAATGGAGGAAAGATACATGATGAGTATAGGAAGACTCTGGTAGACTAACAATAATAAAAAGCACACACAAAATTGCATTTAAAAATCATTAAGATATGATGGGAAAAGTAGCTAGGCCAGTCATGTTGCTAAATTAAGAAAAAAGATTGACAGCCCAAGTTCTTCAGATAAAACATTGGAAAAAAAATGGAAGCCTTTAAAGAAATATAACACTTAGATAGATGCATAAGAATTATACAAGATGCATAACAAAATATTATTTACAATTTGTACTTATGAAATACACAGAACATTATGAATCTATTGAAATATCAAGTATGGTATTATATTCCTAAGTAACTTCATTTTCCATATTGATGAAATAATATATTTGCCAATGAGTATGAGAATGAGTCTTATGTCTATTGAATAATATATGAGTTAGGTATTGATAGAGCATGGAAGTGAGAAATACACACACAGACACATATCACATGTATATGCACACATATTACATATACATACCTATTTTATACATACAGACATATACTTACATACATACACGTTCATCTATATGGATATGCTGAAAATTCAGTCACATGAAAAAAGATCTCCCAAAGAAAGGACAATTTTATTTAATAAAATGAGAACTTTCAGTGAAATAATGTAGGGCCTTTAATAATATTATGCCTATATTACTCACATAATTTTTCAATATGATACAAAATAATAAAATCACTTTGGACTCATAGCTTTGGATCCTTTGATTATTTTATAGACACTAAATGTTTGGCTATAAAAATTCATTTTGATATCTTTTGTTCTTAACTTATTAAGAAAAATATGCCTTTTAAAATTCCAGGAGAGCCTTCCCTCCACTCCTCCTTCCCCCAAGTGTAAGGGGAAGAATCACTTGCAAAAATAATATTGTGGAATGAACATGTTTTCTTTTCAAGAGAACTTTATTTCTAAAATGAAAAATAAATACATAAACAAATTAATAAAGGGATTCTCATGTTCTTTGTCAATGCAGCTTTCCTCTAATTCCCTATGGAAAATATATAAAATAATAAAATTTGTCATTTTATTATAACAATTTTATAGTTTCAGAAAAGGAGGACTTCTGAACCTCCCATATCTGTTAAACGTGACACTAAGATTATCAACCTTAGATTGAGAAAAGGGATAAAATATTTGTCACAATATAGTCTTTCCACTCCACTTTCCCAAGAAGAAACTATGACTAAAATTAGATAGTACAGCATTACTTAATTTCAGTCTTTTGTAAAGGGAGGAGAGAATAGAGCCTGAGGAGATAAATAGAGCTCAGAACAAAGGAAAACTAGTCAGTTCATGTAAGTCTCTCCAAAAACCCTGGGTGGTAAGACAAGAAACATATGCCAGGCTAAAGATTCAATATAGGGATGTCTCTTAATTTCATTAAACCTTATATTTTATCTTTCTTTGTAAGAAGAATATAATGTCCTTTTATCATGAATAAGCCTAACTTCAGTGATTTAAAAAAAAGTTATTTTTAATTTCTTATTCCCTGACTAGTCCCTGTATTTATATAAATGTGATCAGCCCCCCCCTTTTATTTTACTAAAAATTTGATGTATATATCACTGTAAAGCATTTTTTTAACTTTTGGTCACAAAATGTCAAATCCATCGTAGTGAGTTCCCTTCCAGATTTTTGGGTATGAGTCATGATTCTCAAGAAATCCTTTTCTCATTTCAATATTAATCTTGAATAAGCACTGAATAGGCGGAAGCAGGTTGAGCAAATTACATTAGTGACAAAAATACAAAGAAAGAGATTTAATTGTCTAAAAAGAAGCTGAAGTCAGGGTCTTCTAAATTCCAAGCACACTGCAAACTTGTTTTTATAGCATCATTTAGCCACAGTGCTTTACTAATATTCACTGTTAAGTGGGGAAACAGTATTGATATATTAAAGGGTGGTGAAAGATGATAATTTGTCACTGGATTTTTTTTTTGTTATTGTTGTGCTTTTCTTTTTTTGTATACAAAAGGTAAAAGGTTTCTTAATGACAAAGAAAATAGCATTGGTGAGAATTACACTTTTATTTGTTTAATATGTAATTTCTACTGACATTAAAAATGAAAATATGATGGAAATATTGTAGATATAATAGTGAAAAGAATATATAAAGACTACACTGTTTTTACAAGACTACATTTACCAGTTTCTCTTGAACCTATTGGCCATTTGAAGCTGTTTTTTAGGTTTGATGTGCACTGCATTGATTGATTAATTTTCAGTTGATGTGGGCATTTATTTGAAAATGCCTTCAAAAAAGGATTTTTTAAAATATTAAAAATATATTTCAATAATATAACCTCTCCAAAAACAATGGACTGTAATAGACATAATGTTTTGGGACAGGAAAATCACAAGATTTAGAGTCAGAAGATCTAGAGTCTATCACTGATTTATACTCATCTGCTGTGTCCTTAGGGACACATAACACTCTGAAGTAATTTTTTTCCATTCCCTAAAATAAGCACAAGAATCTTTATAATATATTTCTTATAAAACTGTTATGAGAAAAGATCTATGTAAATTGGGAAGCCCTAGATAACCCAAAATGTTAATAATTACAACACCAAGGGTTTCTGTGATCCTAAGTGCCCATATTGAGAATGGAAAAGGACCTCAAGGTTGATTTATTCAAATTCTCTCCTTTTATATATGAGGTAAATGAAGCTAAAGAACTTGTGTTTTGCCCTAGGTGAAATAGGTAATAATTTACACAACCAGAACTTGAATCTAGGTCTCCAGGTGGAGTATAAATCATTCTTTCCCCTCAAGCATATCAAGTCCAACAAAGAACTAGCTAGAGCTAGACAGCTTACACCTATGATTTTATTAGCCTAAGAAATTCCAGGTGAAGCAATTCCAATCCTAGATAAAGATAAATTCCTCCTCAACTCATAACCTTAAAGAATTGCCTCAGGTGATGTGAGGTTAAATGACTTTTCCAGGATCTGGAAGCCAGAATGGCTAAGAAGGAGGGATTGAATTAATGATATCCTGACTTTAGGGGAAACTCCTTCTATTTACAACTTCATGATATATCTCCAGTAATATTTTTATAAGTGATCTGTCCTATGCCCTCTTCTTATCAACATTTGCATTCTTTGTAACTTCATTGGCTCTTATGAACTTAACTATCTTCTCTCTGAAGACTTCTCTCCATTACATGTATAAGTGTTCAATGAAGACTAATGCTTAAGGTGTGGGGGCTTTGTGGAGCCCTTTTCAGGACTGCTCATCCACCTTTCATGCCCACCTGGCACCCAACCCTCACTTGTGACCCCTAGAAGCCGTAGAATGTACAGTAGTCACATCTCAGTAATCCATCTCAGCAGATAGACTAAATCTGGTTGAGAGTAACCAATCGGTAGAAAACCTGTCAGTAATTTAGAGAGATGTTGATTCCAAGCATGTGAAGGCTTACCCTGTGGAACAGGTTGATGAGAACCAGAGTTATGAAATATTGAGTATGAACCTAGCCTCAGACACTAATTACCTCTATGTATGTATGTATGACCCAGACAAGTCACTTAATCTCTACTTATCTCAGTATTTCTTTATCTATAAAATAGGATAAGAATAGTAAATACTTTCCTGGGCTGTTGTGAGTATCAAATAAACAATTAACTGTTGAATGGTTTGCAAAGCCTTAAAGCTTTTTATTTATTATATTTAATTATTATATAAATATTAAATAAAACTAGTATTACTACTATGTGCTGAGAGCCCTGCACTGGATTTTCAATGAGCATATATGAAGCTAATTTGAGCATCTTTCCTTCTGTGATGAAGATTAAAATCAATTTTGGAGGGTTTGATCCTTACACCACCTATTGTGCTAGTCATAGCAAGAGCCAAGACAATCTCTTAATACTCTGGGGCTAGCTAAGGACATCAAAGACTTATCCCTGAGGGCAGTGCAAGGCCTTGGCCTTAAGACTTGTGACCCAAGGCTGAAGAGAGAGATTCCTGGGCAGCAGAGCATGGAGATTGGACAGTAACAAGGCTGGCCACAGCAGAGGCAGCAGGCACTGAAAAAATAGCCTAACAGTAAAATGCTTTAAAGCATCCTACACAAATAAATGCCTTCCCTCCTAATTCAGACTTCTAATTGGGAAGGGAATATACTACCAAGGCAAAACCCTGAAAGACAGAAGCTAAAAAAGGAATGTCCACCAACATGCAGGAATCTCAATGTACTAGTAGCAAAAGGATTAAGCAGCTGCAAAAAATGCTTTTGATGCTGCATAATTTCTGTGGAGAAAAATAGCAAAATATAGAAGCAACAGCAGAGAGTGACAAACAAGCAAACATATTCAAACTTTCCAAAAATAATGAAAATTAGTCAGAAGTTCTCAAGGAACTTAAAAAGGAATTCAAGAGCCAAGTAAGACAGATAGAAGAAAAATGAAAGAAAAGTTGGAAAAAGAAATGAAAGTAATACAAAAAGAAAATAACAGCTTAAAAGACAAAATTGCCTATATGGAAAAAGAGGCACAGAAATCAAATGAAATAATAAACAAATTAGAGACCAGAATTGGCCTGCTGAAAGCCATGAGAAGCAGGGTAGACATAACCAAAAAGGGAAATTAAAAGATCATAGCTGAAAATCAGTCTTTAAAGACTAGAATTGGGCAAGTAAAACCAAATGATCTCCTAAGACAGCAAGAATTAATAAAGCAAAATCAAAAGAATGAAAAAATAGAAGGAAACAAGAAATATCTCATTGAAAAAATGACTGACCTGGAAAACCGATGCAAGAGAGACAATTTGAGAATTATTAGTCTATCTGAAAACCTAGGAGGAAAAATAAAAGACTTCACATCATAGTATAAGAAATTATTCAAGAAAATTGCCCTGATGTTCTTGAACAAGAGGTCACAATAGACATTGAAAGAATTCACAGATCACCCCTTACATTAAATACTCCAAAGACAACCCCCAGGAATGTAATAGTCAAATTCAAGAACTTCCAGGCCAAGGAAAAACTATTGCAAGCAGCCAGAAAGAGATAATTCAGGTATCAATGAGCCCAAGTCAAGATTACACAGGATCTGGCAGCCTCCACACTAAAGGACCACAAGGCTTGGAATAAGATATTCAAGAAGGCAAGAAAATTGGGTCTACAACCAAGAACCACCTACTCATCAAAATTGTTTATATACATTCAGGGAGAGTATGAGCATTTAACAAAACAGAAGATTTCCAAGCATTCCTAAAGAAAAGATGAGAACTAACTGGAAAATTTGATGTCCAAATACAAAATTCAAGAGAACCATAAAAAATGTAAATAAGAAAGAGGGAAAAAATTGAGAGCTTCATTAAGGTTAAATTGATTATATTCCTACATGGAAAAATGATACCTGCAACTCTTCAAAATTATTTTTATTATCATAATATAGAGAAAAATTATTCATAGTACAATGGGGAATAACCAGGGTTGTTGCCTTAAATATTATTTTGTGGGCTCAGTGGGTGTGTGGGAGACAGGAATGACAGAAGGCAGGACAAAACAAGGTAGGGAGATGGGGGTTTAACTGCTAACGAGGTATCTGTTAACAGAAGTGGCAGTTAGGCCTTAACTGTCACTCTGCACCTTCTAGGCAAGGGGCCTATGGAGACTAGCAGGCAAAAGGCAAGAGTTTATAACAATTTAATTAAAGAAACTATGGTAAAGGATGGGAATAAGGGTTTCTACACTTTTCAGACTAAGGGCAAACCACAGGGTCAGGGGAGGTACTTAACTACACTCAACTGAGACCTTAGCCAGGCAGGGCCCAGAGGATAGAAGGACTGAAGTGGGATTCCTCACAGCAGAGTCCAGAGATGTTACAGGATGCCAGGAGCCAACTCCTCCAGAACCACTAGCTGCACTCCTTCATGTGGGTAGATTCTGGGCGCTAACCCAGCCCAAGTTAATCTACAACTCAGGTTGGGATTAATAGTCTCTACCAAAATCTCTCACAAGTAGTTGTCAGTCTTCCTTCAGGAAATCTGAAAATCTGAGGTCTCCTAGGGTCAGTGGCAACTTGTCTCAACCACCATGGAGTCCTTCTCAGAGAGAGAGCAAGCCACTTCCTGCTTCCCCATTCCATGTGGAATTCTCCAGCCCTTCCTATTAAGACTCCTAAATAATAACTTAAGTAATCTTCCTCATAACAACAGGCATAGGTTGTGGTACTAAGTTGTTTAGGATATGTAAAAAAAGGTGGGGAAAGAGGATAGTACTAAGAGAAACTTGAAGGAAGAAGAAAAATAGGATAAATTATATTAAACACATTGGGGGGGATACTGTTGTAAGAAGGGGAGGAAGAGAGTGGTAATAGATAGCATTTAAATCTTACTCTCAGTGGAATCAGTTCTGAGAGGGAACAACTATTGGGGTATAGAATTCTCTCTTATCCTACAAGGAATCTGAGAGGGAATAACAAAGGGGAGAGTGAGTGGGGAATATTAAAAGGGTAGGAAATTTGGAGGTCAATTAGTAGACCATAAAGAAAAATAAGAGGGGAATAAGAAGGGAGGACATGGGAAGGAAAATATAAGGGTGGGAAAAAGAGGCATTTATTAAAAGCAAATCACAGGTACAGAAGGAAATAGTGAAAGAAGAAAGGGCAGGACTAAAAGAGGAAATGAAAATGATGGAGAATTCACAAGTGGTAATCTTAATGCAGAATGTGAATGTGATGAACTCACTCATGAAATGGAAGCAGATAGCAGAGTGGATTAAAAACCCAAATCCTACCATATGTTGTCTACAAGAAACACATATAAGGCAGGTAGACAGACACAGGGTAAAAGTTAAGAGGCTGTAGCAAAAATTACATAGCATCAACTGAGAAAAAGATGGAAGGAGTCACAATTGTGATACCTGAAAAAGTCAAAGTAAAAACAGATCTGATTAAAAAGAGAAAAGGAAGGCAATTTACGTACTCATAATAGGCAGTATAGGCAATGAAAAAATATCAGCACCAAATGCTACAGCATCCAGAGTTTTAAAGGAGAAACTATTGGAGCTTAAGGAAGAAATAGATAGTAAAACTATACTAGTAGGAGACCTCAACCTTCCTATATCAGATCTAGATAAAACAAAAAAAAATAAATTAGAAAGAAGTAAGAGATGTGAACAAAATCTTAGAAAAATTAGAGTTAAAAGATAAACTAAGAAAAGTAAATAGGGATAAAAAAGGAATATATTTTCTTTTCAACAGTACATGACACATTCACAAAGTTTGATTATGTATTAGGGCATAAAAACATTGCAAACAAATGGAAAAAAGCAGAAAATAATAAATGCAAATTTTTCAGATCACAATGCAATAAAATTCATAATCAGATAAGCATGAAGCACCAGTGTTCAATATATATTTCATACTTAATAAATGTATAGTGAATAGAGTTTTGGGCCTGAAGTCAGGAAAACCTGAGTTTAAGTAAAAGACTCAGCAATTTTAGTTGTATGATCCTGTGGGTATACTTTGTGTGGGAATTGTGGGAATTGAACAAACCACACTGACTCCATCTTATAATTCAATTCTAGATCTTTGTTAGTTTAGTTTACTCAGTTTGCATAGTTGTTTCATTTGTAATCTGTTTGCTTTAGTTTCCTTAAGTATAAAAGGGGAAAAATGATAGCACTAAATTGTCAAGATTGCAAAAATTTGTTGAGATAGTTATCTGATGCCCAGGGAAATTAACAACTTGTCCAAAGGCACATAGCCAGTGACAGAACCAAGATTAGAAACCAAATTTAAAGATTTCTTATCTCATGGTTTTTTCTTTTCATCATATAATCCACACAAAGGACGTTCCTTCCAATAAGTCTGTGAGGAAATCAGAAAGCTATAATTATTCCCAATCTATTGAAAGAGTCAAAACATATGAGCATATTGAGCACAGGTATATAAGGCAACCTTCAAAATTATGGGTCAAATTAAATTATTTATAAAGCAGATCAAGTAAGTTAATTATTTGTAATTATGACAAATATATTATTTATAAATTGGGTCAAGAAGACCCAAATAATTAATAAATGCATCAGGTCAAATTAATTGTTGATATAATTTAATGATCCAAGACAAAGTCCTTCATCTTTACCTAAGTCACACAGAAACATTTTGCTCCCAGAATTCAAAAGTTTGGCTATACAAATGTCATCAGAACATTATCTTGGATATTGTGAAATGGTTAAAAATGTAGTTGCTCATGTGAATGTCTTATGCAGTAAGGAGAATGAATTTGAACCCATAACTTCCAAAAAGAAAAACAATGAACTAATTAGTTCATTTCACAGGTTCAAGGTCTGATTCAAAGAGAAATAAAAATCTAGTATGGTCTAGTTTGGATAAACATTAAGCCTCTGCCATTCCCAACGGGAAAATCAGAATGTAACTAGAAAGAATACTTGGATAGTATAGAGAAAGAAATATATTCAATACATACAATAAGGATAAGAGGCAAAGAATTTTGAATAATAAAAGAGAATATGATGAAAACAAGTGCCACAGAACTTAAAAGGTTATTCTGCCAAAATCCTCTGCACCCCACTTTTTAAAAGAGGCAGATTGTAGTAGAAAAATGTTGGGTTTATATTAGATGTCTAATTTTCCAGTTCTGACTCCTCTACTTATTATATTTATGACCACAACCTTAGAAGGGAGAATACAGAGAGAGGAAGCAAAACATTTCTATTGATAGTTTGAAAATGCTTTCCTTTTAAACCTATATATATATATGTGTGTGTGTGTGTGTTGTTCCTGATGGAAGAGAATGGAGAATAAATAAAAATTTTTCATTTGTTTAATGAAGAATCTAATTAACATAGAATTTAAGTGAGGTTATATAGAAAATTGCCTGAATTCTCCACTTACCTTTTGTATAAATCTAAAGTTTATTTAACAAAATGTAGCAAACTCATTCAGCAATGACCTTACATAGAGCCCTAATTTGGGCTTCAGGAAGACTTGAGTTTCAATCCCACTTTCAATGCTTATTATCTGTGGGAACATTTGCCAGTCACTTACTGATTCTAAGTCTCAGGCAATTGCCTCAGATATATCTGCTAAGTTACATAATTGTATATTCATAAGTCACATGATTGGTAAAGGTAATATTTGGTGACACAGTTAATTATAGACTAAAGTAACCCATCTAGTGCTTAGAATTCAATGAATGTAAGAAAAACAAACATTTTGATTAACTAATTTACAAATTATTTTCTGAATTATAGAATTTTAGGGTAAATTATTATAAAATTTAGAATGATATATGTTTATATATACATAAACACACATATGCATGTATAATTGTTACTAGTTTTGTGGAAATTAAAAGTGAGTAAGTATTGTATTTCTCAAGTTCTAAACCAATTAAAGTGAAGAAAGGGGAAAAAGAAATATGGAACCCATGCTGCACAACACCAGAAATTCATAATCAGAATAGAGTAAGTAATAGAATAACAATTAAATTATAGATGACTTTTAATCTCCATTTGAAAGGTAAGTAAAGGTACCTTCTGGGAAACTAAATAAGGCAAATCAAATATCTCAATAAGTATGTGAATAAAAAGTTGTCTTATTGAATAGCTAACTAGTGAGTGATATGAACAGAAATGCATTGATAGACTAATACTGCCAACAAGGCCAATGCTGTAAATATGGGATTTGCTTAAATCTAACTATACAAAACTTTGCATTCTCTTTTACACAGCTTTCATCATATTGCACTTTCTGTATATATATGTACACATATATATTATATATGTGTGTATACATATGTCATCACAAAAATATGTACATGCACTTTTATACCACATGTATATTTGAATACATGTCTCATCATCTTTTTTAGAATATAAGACTTTCGGGAAAAAATGACTTTATCTTACTAATTAGTTGAACACAGTGTTAATACTTGTTAAATTACAGCATCTTGACCTTAACTGAGCAAAATTCACAAATTACTGACATTAAATCTTTTTCATAAGGAGTAAGAATTAGAATGATTTACTTGACAGTTTAAGAGAAAAATTGTGAAACAAAAACTTAACAGCATTTGGTGAAAAAATAAAAAATAAAAACATGTTAAAACATAATTAGAATTTACCTTTAAAAGTATACTTGAAAATTGATATAGAACACAGTAATACCTTTATTATTAATGTTAAGAATATGAGTAGTATATTGAATGCAAGTTATTTTCTTGTTTTATTCTTTTTTCTTTATATTGATATAATTTATTTTTATATCATCGTGATATCTAAATATCTACATCTTTCGTCTTTACCTAACATTTTTTTTCCCTTGTAACAAAGCTTAAAAGAAGAGAGTATTAAAAAAAAAGAAGGAATCAACACACTCCAACCACTATCATGAACAGAGTTCAGCAAATCACTCAAAGAAGATTTGTCCTTTCTTAGTTTTCTTAGGAAGTTAAGGTCAACTTTTTTGAACTGCCTTAGTTCAATTGTTTTCTTTGTCTTTATCTATATCTTCACCCATCTTCAACTCTTACTTTCCAGTTTCAGAAGATAGGATTGCCTTACTCCTTGTAAGATAATCATGTCTTATAGAACCCTCCTTTCTGTTTCATCCATGATATTTCTCCCTCAGTCATCTTCCACATCCTCATGAATTATCAGTCTTTCCCTCAATGCTATCTCTCTGTTTTTATGCCAATATACAAATTTATTTAGATTTCTTAGAGCACTAAAAATACAACCAACATGTGTGTATGTTGGGGGATGGGATTTGAGATATAAGAATAAACAGAGCCTCTGATCAAACTGTAATAATAAATGAGACCCAAGTAACCAATGTTATGATAGAAGGGAGAGAGTCTATGAGGTAAGACTCTCTTCTAGCTCTCCCCTCCTGCTGAATATACACTGGAAGACTTCAAGGGGGTGTCACCCCAAAACTGGGTGACCTGGATGGTTGTGCTGCCCCACAGGAGTTGGGGGCGAGGCCTCCCTATAAGATGAGGTATGGGGTACCCCAATCCGAGTTTGAACACCCTAGATCAGTCAACTTCACAGCGGGTGGTCTGGCTTCAAGATGGAGGCAGCCACACCAAGCTGTATTTCCCCTCCCCCTCAATGTCTCTCAGACACTCTGGAAAAATTTTCCATGGTTACATGATTCATGTTCTTACTTTCCCATTCACCCACCCCTTAGCACCCCCCCCATACCAACGTGCATTTCCATTGGTTTTAACATGTGTCATCTATCAAGAGCTATTTCCATATTATTGATAGTTGCTTTGGGGTGGTCATTTCGAGTCTACATCCCCAATCATGTCCGCCTCAATCCATGTGTTCAAACAGTTGTTTTTCTTCTGAAACAGTATTCTTAAGGAGCTCCCATTCTAGGATAATATGTATAGGAAGCTTTATCTTTAAGTCATATATAAAAGTCCCATGACCTTTATAAAATATTGATGAAATAGAAGGAAATCTATCTTCTTAATTGGAATTTTTATTGATTAAACTGCATTGGTTGAACTTTGACATTACCAAGAATATCAGTGATGAAAACTTTTGTTTTCTGATGGATGTTTTGCTATGGGTGCTGATTAATAGGAAGGCAATAGCAGTGCCTACCGAAATAATTGTCAGGTTTTATCACCACAAGGATTGCTTCACTGAATGACAGTTGGATGGGACAACCTGAATCAGAGTAGGGGAATGAGTGTTTACAGAGTTTGGAAGTTTTCCTGACGATAGGTGGTGACTGATTTGCATTAGTTTTGGTGCCAGTTGGAATCAAAGGTACTGCCCAATAGGGATTGTTTCCTGAAAGATAGCTACAGGAGTCAGACTTAAAGAGAAGCTGATAGTCTCAGGGGTTTTGCTGTTCTCAGTACTCTTGGTTTTAGTGTCAATTTAGATGTAACCCCAGATTTCTTCCAAATATTTATAATAGTCTATCTAAAATTCTTTCTAAACCCATCATAATATCTTATCTCTTAGTTTAAACTATCTGATCTGAATGATTTTGGTTTTGTCCTTTTCATATTAATCTCCCTATGATTCCAGTTACCTACTATTATCTATGTCCTACCTAACTTCAAAAACTCCCTTTGACCACTGTCTACTCTGATCTATTTCTTTACTAATACTTAGTGAGACCCAACATAAAAGAGTCTTCAAACAACCAATATTTTTTTTTCCAGACAGATTGTGAAAAAGCTGTAGCATCTATTCTATGACTATAGAAGCAGAGAATCATTAAAGTTAGCTTTTTGGGGCGATTATAGCAGCCACTTAATCCAGGTTCCTCATTTTATGGATGAATAAACTGAAGCACAGAGAAGAGAAGTGACTGGTTGAAGAACACACAGCTAGTTAATGGTAAAGCTAAAGCCATTACCTTTATTTCCCAATGTTCTGTCATCTGATAACAATTATACCATATTTCCTCTTTTTTGCATCAGATGCTTTCAGCATAAGAAAGTAGTAGAAAACACAAAAGAATTAATCTTATTATCAAGTGTGCTTTTTCTACAGGTAAATATAATATATACAATTTCTCTAAGAACCATAAACACTGAACAAGAAGATATAACATGATTAAAGGGTAAAATCTTTTTTTGATTTCCTTCTATGTCATCACTTAATGCCCCTGCAAAGATATAAACTTCAACAAATGATTTTAAAGATGGTGAACTTTATGTTCTCTTTTATGATCAGTTTTTCATTTTAGTCTCCTTTACTTGACTCTTGCTCTTTTCCCAAGATCAATTTCATTGTCTTATCCATCCCTAAACTCCCATTCATATCCACCAATAAGAAAAATTTAAATTGAACTCTAGGAACTTAAATGAATAGGGCTTAAGAGCTTTTAACTAACAGGCATGGATTTTAAAAAAAATTAAGTACATATTTAGCACAAGGTTAATAAGGCATTTTATGTATTATTGAATAGTTGAATAGTAATAGGGGGCTTGTGAAAATCAAGAGTCTTCAGGATCTAAAAGAACCAATATAAAGTGGCTGATTCTTTAATACATTGGTATGTATGAGAAAGAATTATATTGCAAGAGTGTTATAGGAAGTCACTTCAGGAATTGCTCATTTGAATGAGAACATTGGTTTAGTTAAATCAGAACTGGGTTGTCCTTATAACTGATTAGTCACCTATGATATGAAATCTAAGCTTTTTTTGAAGATTAATGTAGTTCTTTCTCATACATACGAACTATACCAGAGATTCTGCCATTTTATATTCAATCTTTTAATCCAAAATCTCATCTGATGCAGGAATTCCATTTTACAGAATGTCTAAAACCTTCTGCATAATTTAATTTACTAGCTTAAAAGAAGAGTCATTTCATCACTGAATAGTTTTAAATGCTAGAAAGCTCTTTTATTTTGGTCATTTACCTAAGGACTACTTTCTGATGCTATACAGAATGGTGTCTACATGTTTCTTTTTCTTTTACAACTGAACTTAACTAATTTTTTCAACTATTAAGCATTATGATGTGATTTTTAAAAACTTTTTTCATCTTGTATGGTCACCTAAAGAGGTCAGCTAAGTGACATAGTGGATTCAACATTGAGTGCATCTTCATTAGCACAAATCTGGCTTCAGACTCTTACTAGCTGTATGACTAGACAAACCCCTGTTTGCCTCAGTTTCATCAAATGGAAACTGAACTGGAGAAGGAGACGGCAGACCACTCCAGTATCTCTGCTGAGAATACCCAAAAATGAGATAACAAAGAGTCAGACACAATTGAAATTACTGAACAATAGTTTCTTCCAGATGTGCCCTTATTTGTGAATACCTCTTCTAAAATGTGGTGAGAAAAAAACAAACAAAAACAAACAAACGAAATCTCTTAATGTAATCTCATTAATTTAGGTTTGTAGAGTAGGAATATTTTGTTCATCACTCTGGCCATACTATTTATCAAATGAGAAAACTAAGAAGTATACTTGAATACTTCAGTGAATCTATAATCTTTTTAATGTAAGTATATTTTCTAATCATGTAGAAAGCAATCCATTCATGATTTTTTATTCTGTATGACTCACTCTTATCCTCCCATGGACTTTATAGTAAGTACATAAAACATATTGGGGAGCTAAGATAACATTTTTGTTTTTGCAAAAGTGTCATATTTGTTTGATGATTTGAATTCAAGTAATGTTTGAATATTGAAATTCATCTATAATCTCTACATCTTTTAATATAATCTACTATGAAACTCTAACACTAGCCTGTGCCCTTTTCTTTGATAACACAAGATTACCTTTGAATTTTAAAAAGGGTGAGTTTGGATATTAAATTTAAAGTTACCCTCTGATTGAATTAAGTTTCAGCTTGTCCTCACCCTCTGATTGAATTAAAATGGTGAAGAGTAGAAAGGAGTGGGCATGCATACTCTGAAGCCATTCTATTGGTCTCAGCACCCTTGTCTTTTGATACTTGTAACTATCTGGAATCTGGAAGACCTGCCTCTTGTCCAATCAGAGAAGCTTTGGAAAGGGACATTATTACAAACATAAATTCGCATACCAAAAGGAAGTGGAGGTTTTTTTTTCCTGGGGAATACTGGGGGAGAAGGTATGCCTTGGCCTGGCTCCTGACCCTCCAGTCTTTGACCAACTTTTACTCAAGGCTTACTAAAGGATGAGCAAGCCACATAAGATTAGAGTCCTTTCCTTTTTTTCTGACTTGTAAAATAAGATACAGTCTCCAGAGAATTTTAATCTTAATACTACAATATATCCTGGGTTTCCTCATTCTCTAATAGTGTCATTGATTGGAAAAAATCTAAATCTTTTCATTACTTCCTACTCTTATCAGTAGTAAATTATGATTATCATCAATATTTCCTGATAAACTTTAAAAAAGAAGCCATTTGGCATTCATTTTTAATCAACATTCAATTGGAGAGAAAAGTCACTAAGATTCCAACCACAAAAAAGGTTTTATCAACAATAAGGGGGCATTAAAAATATAATTTATGTGGTCCTTTTAAAAAAGGTAAAGTAGCTGGCTCTTCCTAGAACCCTGCAGAATTTTCCTACCCCCATGCTGGCTCTCTCTCTGTACCTCCCAGCCTAGGCTACCCAGAGCCTCAGTTTTGTGTATTATCAACCAGTTGGTGGAGCAGAGTGGTCCAGGGAGTGTTGGTTGGCAAGGCCTGGTCTCTTAACTAGTTCTGACCAGCAGGCAGCTAGACTGAAAGAATGAACCCATTCCCCTGCAGCCAGATCCCCCAAAGCTGCAGAGCATCATAAAATTCCAGTACAAGGAAGACCAAGTGTGGGGAAAAAAGAGGGGGAGAAGATTGGGAAGAAATACCCAGATAGAGTCACTGTAATTGTGGAGAAGTCACCTAAAGCCAGAGTTCCTGACTTGGACAAAAGGAAGTACCTGGTGTCCTCTGACCTTACAGTTGGTCAGTCTACTTCTTAATTCAGAAATGGATCTGCCTTCAAACAGAAGACTCCTTATTATTATTATTTTTTGTCAACAACACTATTTCCTCTACTAGTGCCACCATGAGCCAACTTTATGAGGACAACAATAAGGAAGACTATTTTCTCCATGTGGCCTAGAGTGATGAAAGTGTCTACAGGAAGAAGAAAGCATTGCAGAACAGAGCTGCTGGATTGGCTGGGGGAAGTTTTCAACATGTATGATTAGGAAATGGGGATGGCATCCCTCCTTCCTGCCTTCCTCCCACTCTGCAAATTAGCCTTTGTTGTGCTGGATAGAAGGTTCGGGAATTTGATAGGTTTTCAGATAGTCTCTGTCCAGGGAGAACTTCCCAGTTTTCTTACTCTGGGGGGGTGGGAAACTCAGTTTGATACTTTGGTAGGAGGGGTGTGGGTGGGAGAGGCAGAAGAAATTGCTCTATGACTCCCCCAGTATTTGACCAAACTTGCTTTTTTCATCTCTCCTTGGTGACATCTCTTCCATAGTTCTACTTTGGGCTTTATCCTCCCCCAATATACCTAGGTATCATTCTCAAAGAGGAATATGGCCCTAGAGCTATAAGCATTGTTGCCTGGCTTATTGGGCTTCTGTCTCAAGATTTCACTTAAAAGATAGTAAAAATAGACATGGAGTATGAAGGATAAAGGGAGAATGTTGACTCCTTCATGTCTTCTTTGTAGGTATTGGTCTAGGAACTCATATCTCTGCCCCACTTGTCATCCCCTTCTTGTCCTTCTAAATTGAGAAGCAAGCCTGGGAACCAAAGAGAGGAAACTTGTTTGGCGTTAGGACCCTAAAATCGAACTCCTCTTTTCTTCACTATCCTGCCTAACTTCCATTCTACTGTTTTTTAAAATGGCCTAATGGTGGTAAAATAACTATCAGAATGTGGCTCTGAGTTGTGTGGGCTTTGGGAAGGAAGACAGGCAGGATATATCACTAACATTTAATTTATGGAGAATCTTTGTCCCAGCCTCTCTCTGGGCACCTTTTAATACAGAACAAGAAGCCCCATCTACCCTGAACTTACATAACCTTCAAAAATTCCTACCTCTTAAGTGGGTACCTTCCCAATCATTCTTAAACCTCACAATTCTGGATATGGGGGAAGGTTGGGGGATGGGATAAGCTCCCTCCTAGCATTCTTGCTTCCATGTACACATAAATGGTTGATAAGTTTAACTCCTTTGTTCTGTATTCACTCATTAAAACTGCTAGTTAGAAAGTTCTGGGTCCTGATTTATTATTTTGTCTCTTTTTTTGATTATTGTTTTCTCTTTTGGGGAATAGGGGGAGAGGGATTGGGAAAGAGGTGTTGAGCTCAGCCATTTTAATTCCGTCTTTGCTTTTTTGGAAATCTGGTCCCCTGTCATGGGGAGATACCTCTCTTTGTCAGTTGTACTAGCTGCAGGTTCCTGTATAAATGAAGTTCTTGTTTTGGGGCAAGGAAATAAAATAATTGCACACTTTAAGATTAAAAAATTAAAAAGATAAAGTAATGTGTGTACACCATTTCACTTGAACCAAACAAACATCCTAATACTAGCTTATGAGACCCAACTAGCATGTTTCTCATTAACAGTTAGTGCTCTCTAAGGTGTCATTGTAAAAATGGAAGCTACAAACCTTTGCCTCCCATAAATCTATGCTTGTTATTGATGAGTCATTTTTCAGTCATGTCCAACTCTTAGTGACCCCATTTAAAATTTGATTGGCAGAGTTACTGGAGTGATTTGCCTCTTTTCACCAGCTCATTTTATATATTAGGAAAACAAAGCAAACAAGATTAAGTGACTTGCCCAGGTTCACATAGCTAATAAGTTTCTGAGGTCATATTTGAAGTCAGAAAACTGAGTATTTCTGACTCTAGGATAGCAATTTACACACTGTGCCACCCTGTTGCTCTTAAATTTATGATACACTCATATATATATATATATATATATATATATATATATATTCAACATTTATTTATTAAGCACCTACAAATCACCAGATACTATACTAAGTGCTAAAGATACAAACAAGAAAAAAAAAAGACAATTCTTGCTTACTAAGAATTTACAATCTATTAGAGGAAGACAATATACAAAGGAAGCTGGAGTGAGGAGAAGAGGGAAAGGTGCCAGCTTCAGGGGCATGATGATATTGAATTTGAAGCCAAGCTGGTGGGGAATGAAGAACTGTGAGCTTCTGGGCTCTATTTATATGGAGCTTTTGGGGGTAGTTTTGTGCTCCACTCTCCAAGTCCTCTAATCAGAGGGACAGAAAACGACTGAGGGTAGAAAAGAGCCATGAGTACCAAAGTCAAAACAATCTCCATGATGATGAGTTTGCTGGTGATATGCTTATCTTTGGGCTTAGGGGAGGAAGGAAATGCTGGAGTAGAAACAAAGCAGTGCAAGTAGTGGGAGAAAAAAAGTATGTAACAAAAAAATTCTGATGCTGTGGGATCAGGAAATTAACTCTTTTTGAATGAGAGTAGTACCACTTGGGTTTTCTAGGTAGGTGATTTCTCTGTAGCTCAACTCTTTATAGTTAAAGCTAGCTCTCTCTTAGCCCATAAATGATTGTCTGCCAGGGAATCCATTATTCCATGATGTTCTTTGCCTCATGTTGCAATAGGTCTTGGTAGTTTTTTTTTTCTTGAAATGTAGTATTGATGGTTTTCAAGGTATCTGATGATTGTTAAATTATCTTCCTCTTGAACTTTTTTCCAGGTAAAGTAGGCCAGACTGCTACCTCAAGTTTTAGATAAGAATGAAACATTTGCAGTCAGACTAACAGTTATGAGTTAATTTTCCACAAAAGGTGAAAGACATTCCTAGAAGTGAAAGGATACTAATACAAAATTGATTTTTTGACTAGGACTTCTTGGAGTTGGTCATGAAGTTTGTCTGCTGGTCTAAACATCTGGGAGAAAATTCCTTACTCATCATGTATTGGCTCTTCAACTCTCGTTCTGTGAAACAAATTCTAATTCTCTGTGCAAATCTGGCCTTGAAGATAATATCAAAAGCATTTAAAGGAAAAATTAAATAAGCCAAATATAGGTTAGCTTGCATGGGATAGGATTTTAGCAAAACTTAGTTCAGTCCAGAGAGAAAAAGTGTTAGGATCAGATCAAAGCACACCATCCTTCATTTTATTTCCATTGTGAATTATTTTTTTATTGTATATATATAACAGTCAAGACATGGGGAATATGGTGGTTTGTATTGCATGAAAGCACTGATATAACTTATATTAGCTTATTATTGCCTTGGGGAGAAGGAGGGAAAGTAGAAAAACATGAATTGCAAAATGTAAGAAAATAATTGTCATTGTTTTCCATATGTAATTGAAAAGAAAAGAAAAATTCATTAAAAGGAAAAAAGTAAAATAGCTAGAATTTTGCTGGGTATCATAAAAAGGTGAAACTTAACTAAAATATGGTGGTGGGAGGTGTCAGAGAGTCATACGACCAGGAGGAGAAAAGTGGAAACTATTGCTAGACAAAACCCCTACAATACATTTTACATTTATGCTTTGAATGTGAGCTTTTCACATTTCAGGGAGAAGAAATAGAAGGTTCCTTGTAGAATTTCCAATAATAAATACAATTTTGAGAAACATTATAATTTGTTAATAAAAATCTTTGAATAAGATACTTAAGGCCCCAAAAACATTGTGTCTCAGAACTATATTTTCTTATAGACAAAGACAAACTTTTCCCCATAACAATTGCAGAAGAGGACACCTTACCTTACTTTGTGACAGAATATAAGCTATTTGAGTGTGAGGAGTAGTTCATTTTTGTCTTCATATTTCCAGAATGGAACTTGGTATTTTAGGTCAAAAATGTTGATGAATTAATTATAGGATTTTGCCTCTGATATACTGGCTACATATTTGCATAATGATCCTGATATGAATGTAGGAAAAGAATATTCATTAAATCAATGTATATTTACACCTACATTATTAGGAAAGAAGGATAGGGTTTAGTGAATATGAAGATAAGCAAAGGGCAAATTGGACTCAAACTATGCATATTTAAGTTCATTCCCCTTAGATCCTTGTTGTTCATTCTTTTCAGTCATATATGACCCTTCATGACCTCATTTGGAGTAGTTTTTTTTAATATTTATTAATATTCATTTTTAACATGGTTACATGATTCATGCTCCTACTTTCCCCTTCACCCCCCGCACTCCCCCCACCCATGGCCGACACACATTTCCACTAGTTTTGTCATGTGTCCTTGATCAAGACCAATTTCAAAATTGTTGGTAGTTGCATTGGTGTGGTAGTTTCGAGTCCACATCCTCAATCATGTCCACCTCAACCCATGCGTTCAAGCAGTTGTTTTTCTTATATGTTTCCTCTCCTGCAGTCCTTCCTCTGAATGTGGGTAGCATCTTTACCATAAATCCCTCAGAATTGTCCTGGGTCATTGTATTGCTGCTGGTACAGAGGTCCATTACATTCAATTTTACCACAGTGTATCAGTCTCTGTGTACAGAGTTCTTCTGGCTCTGCTCCTTTTGGAGTAGTTTTTTAAAAGATACTGGAATGATTTGTCATTTCCTTTTCCAGCTCATTTTACAGATGAAGAAATAGAGGCCAACAGGGTAAGTGACTTCCAGCTCACAAGTGTTTGAGGCCAGATTTGAGCTAAGAGACTTGAGTCTTCTTGACTACAGGCCTAGTACTCCCTTAATTTGTGCTACTTAGCTACCCCAATAATTCAACCAGATAAGTCAATCCCCCCACCCCTTTCGTTTGCCCTCTAATAGTCACCAGGATGAAGGGAGAATAGGAGAGTACATATTGAATATTCAAGTTGTCTTATCATCAATTAGAAGTAAATCTTTCTACTTTTTCCTTCCCCTATACCAAAATACCAGAACTAGGGCAATAATCCTTCCTATTTGATATTCCAAATTAAGTAAATTCTGATGAAGATACAAAATATAGATATATGTAATTGTCCTGAACCCAAAATTGGCAAAGTTATCTTATTCCTGATGCTGTTTAAAGAGCTGACTACAATAATGGTTTCCTCTTAGTTGAAATTCCTTCAAATAAGACACATTTTTGTGGACTTATGCTATTATGGGCAGTGAAATAGCCAGATACAAAACAGCAAAATGTCCCCAAAATAATTAAAGAAGGCAATGATCTGTCTATAGGCATTTGGGGTTGGGAGAGAGAAAAACTGCAATTTAATGATCTCTCTCTGAATTTCAAACAAGCCTATATTGCTTTAGCTGAATTAATTCTTAATCCACATTATGAATTTATTTGGTAAGATTGTTTCCTGAGCAGAACTATTAAGTGAACTTTAATTTATTCCCCGTACTTTTCTCATAAACATTGTCATTAATGCTTTAAACCTAGAAATACATTAGCATTGCTTTTTGGGGGAGGGGAGTAATTTCCATTTCTAATGATGTTTGTACTTTAAAGTATAGCAGATTTTCATATTAAGAAGGCTAGCAGTCTGGCAGCTTTCAAAGGCCACATATGGTTAGGAAAACCTACATTTTGTTTTGATTCTTGAAAAAGTATATATTTTTAATTGTGATCTCCAAGGTTGAATTTCTGCCATGCTAGATTGCCAGTGAATTAGGGAGTACTGAATGTCTCCTAAAATCTCTGATGTAGAAGAATTTGGAATTAATTTTTAGTCTTCTTAAACTTTACAGAGGAGAGGGGATGCCACACCAGCAAATAAAAAATATCTTATTTCTTAGCAATTGAGTTAGTGAAGAAGTTCTCATGGACTAAAAATATCAGTGGATTTAAAACCTATACAAATATCAAAAGTTTATTTACAGTTCTTATATGAACGAGGCAGCTGCTTTACTACAGGAAGAAAGAAAAAAAATCCCTACCCACAAGGGAGCTGTGCTTGGGGCATCCACCCCCTCTTTATGTTCAGTGACACATTTAAATGGTGAATATTCCTTTCTTAGTTCAACCTGACTTCCTACCAACAAACACTATGTAATCTGTGTGTTCATGGATTGATATTGTATGAGCTTAATGAAGGGTTCTACTTCTGTACATCTTTGCAGTTAAAACAAAAGGCGCTAACCCTACAATTAGCAGCTGTAAATAACCTATAATTTTTCAAAGGCAATAGTAGTTTTTACGATACTCCATTGTGCCTCAGATAGTGGCCTAGTTGCAATATATTCTGCCCTAGGAGAGCTAAGAATTTGTTTTTGATGCATTGAAATATCATTTTCTAGGCAAAACAGAGGTGAAACCTGCCTTGTCAGGGAAATACACAATATCATGTTGTGCATTTAATAATGTTGTCTGAGTTAACCATTGGAAATAATCATAGCAGCTTCACACAACATATTATTATAGGTTTCCCTATTATCAATATCTAAGATTCAGAAAATACTTTAGAATTTTGGTTTTTTTATTCATCTAATATTAGGATTTTGATTCCAATTTGATTGTAGTATTAAAGATTACACATTATAGACATAGTGAAAATATATTTGTTTTAGAACCCAAGGATATTTGGATTCAAATGCTATCTTTGTATCTAATTATCTCTTACTTTGTGGAAGTTACTTCTTTTATATAGGTCTCAGTTTCTTCAAATGTAAAATAAGAGGGTTGGATGAGATGACCTCTAAATTCCCTCCTTTCACCTGCAGATATATGATCCCAGGAACATAATAAGCAAATGAAGCATCTATGATATTTCCAGTAGCAGGCATTCATGTTAGAAACTCCAACCACTGTGGAGATAACATCCCTATGTCTTAGTAAATAGGCTCTAAATAGTTGGCAGGACACATACAATCAAGTGACTTCTTCCAGACCGTACAATTAGTGCAGAGACAATCTGAACCTATGTTTTCCTATTCCACTCTATTCAATATACTGCACTTCCTCAATTTAACATAGCATTGTGAGAAATATAGTAGAATAAAAATAGGGGTAAAACCAATGACATTTCATAAATCCAGAAGAGGAACAGCTTACAGATTCAAATCTTTTCCTGGAAAAAACCTGGACTCAGCAAGCACTTTAGATATGCAATTTCCTTTTAAAAATGGAAGAGTAACAAGTAATTGGTGACAGTTAAACTAATTTTATTGAATTTCACATATTCAAATCTAAAAGTGTATCACTGGAACATTTTAGTGCTAAGACCATAAGATTATTAAAAATACTATTTCTATTATGTGGAAGGATTTAGAATTTAAAATAAAAAGGAATTGAAGCAAAAATTTTAAAAACAAGATTTATGCCCAGTTTGATATTTCTTTGTACTTAATGTCTTAAAAATTCATACAATTAACCATTTCTAGGTAAATCATAGGAAATTAACTTTTATGTGTCTCCACTAATGCTCCAGTTGCAGATCCTAGGTCAAGGCAAATGATTGTTAATGAGCAGTACAGGCCATTAAAGGAGGTTGTACTAATGTAAATTCTCAGAAAGTCATTCAAGGAGATATATTCTTTCTATATTTGCTGACTTCATATAATAATGAATAAAGCATATTGAAAAATATTTTAATTGCCAAAAAACTAATAGTACTGTCTCTATTTTTCAAAGAGAATGATGAAATGACGAAAAAATTAATTTAGTAATTCTAATGATTTGATTGCTTTTTTTCCTAATTCTGACTGCTGCCATAGTTTACTTTTGCTTCTTACTATTTAGATCTTTCATGCATGCAATTTCATGAATTTAATTTACATAATTTAGTCATTAGACTGGAAATTTCTCACAGATAGGTTTTATAGATAATAAACATTTATTAAACACCTTTTCTGTGCCAAGCACTGTGCTAATCATTGTAGGTGAACCCCAGGATAGCAGAAATAGAATAACTGTAACAATTTGTAATAAGAATTATAAAGCACTTAAGTTTTAATCCAATATTTCATTGTATATAAAAATGAACCTAAGTGTTCAAAGAGACTGTATTAGTCAAATGCAAGCACTAGTGTGTTCAATCAAATTCAAAATCTAGGCACTTGGGGCAGCTGGGTAGCTCAGTGGAGTGAGAGTCAGGCCTAGAGACAGGAGGTCCTAGGTTCAAACCCGGCCTCAGCCACTTCCCAGCTGTGTGACCCTGGGCAAGTCACTTGACCCCCATTGCCCACCCTTATCAATCTTCCACCTATGAAACAATACACCAAAGTACAAGGGTTTAAAAAAAATACAAAAAAAAATACAAAAAAAAAAATCTAGGCACTGATGATCGGCCTGGTTTTATATAAGAATTCTCCCCTCTAGAAGGTTGCAATCAGATGATCAGATTCTGAAGGCACAAGAATTCATGATGGTTGTCAACTAAAATGGAAATGTTATCTACGTAAATGGAAGTGATTTTTCACAAATGAAATCATGGGTCCTTGAAGAGGTGAAATATAAAAGTACTTCTGCAAAGGCCACTAACATCACTCCTATCTTTATAGCTGCTCTGTCTACTGCTACTATTCTTTCTTCCTTCACTTCTCTTCCTCTGCTTCCCCTATTAATATCCCCAAGGATCTTTGATCGCATTAGTTTAAATGCTCCTTTCAACAATAAATAAAACCCCTATATAACTATGTATGTATCTATTTCCTGCCTTAGGTTTGTCATTGAATTAGGTACTGGGATAAAGGGTAGGGGAAGTGTGATTCAATATTCTAAAGACCTTCCTCATTTTCTCTTTATAATACATTACAGGATATCAAATTAGCAAAGGGGTAACCAATAGATTATTCCTCATTCTTTTCACATCACCATTCCATCTGCATTTTTAATCACGCATTACTTTGGTGAAATAAATAATAGCAACCACAACATATATTCCTTAATGGCTTTATATTCATTCCTTTTCAATTTTTTACATTCATTTCTTCAACTGATTGTGTCAACAACTTGTGATGTAAGTGGCACAAGCATTATAATTTCTATTTTAAAGATTTGTAAAATTAATCTTATTTTAAATAATTTGCCCCCATTCACATAGCAGAGCCAGAATTTGAAGTAAGACACTGGAATCAAAGTGAAGTGTTCTTTCCATTATGCCAAGTTCCTATCACCACTCTACATAAACAAAAAGAACTGAAGAAGAAACTGTATATACCACTAGACCTACAATCTCAGACTGTCAAGGAATCAATAGAAATTCGGACTAAGCTAAAGAAAGTCTTGGTACCAAACAGTCAACATACCTGTAAACAGATAAGACATACTGTCATATCGAACCAGTTAGCAGTTGTTGATTTCAACAGTTGCAATATTTCAAGTTAAAGTAAGGGTTGTCATAATCATATTCACACTTTACAGTTATCTGAGGGAAATTGTTTTGCAGTTAGGCTTTTGCAAGAGACACTTTATATAGCTGAGGGAAATGGAGGAAGGTCTTAGGAGAACACATATATGATGAGAAAGCTTTCTAGGGCAAGAGATATGGGACTTATTTCTTTTCTTTGTACTATTGTTGATTTGCAATTTGATTTTGAGTAAATCATTTTATCTGTTTGTGCTTCAATTTCTCTTGTAAAAAGTTCGTTAATCTGATATGTGTTCCACCTATTTTATACAGTTTCCATTGAATTAATGCATGTGAAAACCCTTTGAAAAGTTATAAATATTTTATTATTCAAACTAAATTATAGATATTTAGAGGTAGTATGTAGATTGATTTTACACACACACACACACACACACACACACACACACACACACACATATATATATA
>NC_058132.1:383589098-383611474 GCF_016433145.1 Gracilinanus agilis | reverse complement strand
TATAAAATAAACTTCATTTCATTATTATTTTTATAGTGAATATATTTTTATATGTATTTCTTAAATGTAGTTGGATGGCATCTTATCTCTAAAGCTAGTTTTTTTATTGGATTCTTTAATCGATTCACATTTAAGGTTATGATTTTCACATTTGCTATTTCCTCCGTTTATTTCTCTCATATTGATTTTTACCCCTTTTCTCTTTAAAGTCAGCAAATTGTCCTTGCTTTTAGATTTGATTATAATACTTAGATGTTACTATGTAACCACTATCCTCTACATCCAAGTTTCCTTTTACTTTCCCAAATCCATGTTCTTTGAACGCATTTACATTCTTAATTTTGTTTATTTATGCATTCATTCATGCACATGTAGATGCACATATGTATATGTGGACACACATATACATATACACAATGCTTATAAATATATGATATATGAGTTATATATGTGCATTTCTTTTTTTTTAATTTCTTTTTTATTTTATTGATTAATTATGAAAAATTTTCCATGGTTACATGATTCATATTCTTTCCCTCCCCTCCTCCAATGCCTCTCCCATAGCCAACATGCAATTGCACTGGTTTTTACAGGTGTCATTAATCAAGATCTATTTCTATATTGTTATTATTTGCATTAGGGTGATCCTTTAGAGTCTACATCCCCAATTGTATCCCCCTCGACCCATGTGGTCAAGTAGTTGTTTTTCTTCTGTGTTTCTGTTTCCACAGTTCTTTCTCTGGATGTGGATAGTGTTCTTTCTCTAAGTACCGCAGAAATGTTTTGGATCATTGCATTGCTGCTAGTACAGAAGTCTATTACAATCGATTGTGCCACAGTATATCCATCTGTGTATATGTTCTCCTGATTCTGCTCCTTTCACTCTGCATCATTTATTCCAATTCACATGGAATTCCTCCAGATGATTATTCCTTTTAGCACAATAGTGTTCCATCACCAACAGATATCACAAATTGTTTCCGCATTTCCCCTATCAAAGGGCATCCCTTCGTATTCCAATTTTTTGCCACCACAAAAAGTAGAGCTATAAGTATTTTTATACAAGTCTTTTACCTTATTATCTCTTTGAGTTACAAACCCAGTAGAGGTATGGTTGGATCAAAGGGTAGGCAGTCTTTTAAAGTCCTTTGGGCATAGTTCCAAATTCCCCTCCAGAATGGTTGGACAAATTCACAACTCCACCAGCAATGCATTAATGTCACAATTTTACCATATCCCCTGCAACACTGATTAATTTCCTTTGCTGTAATTTTAGCTAATCTGCTCAGGCTGCAGTGGTACCTCAGAGTTGTTTTGATTTTCATTTCTCTGATTATAAGAGATTTAGAACACTTTTTCATGTGCTTATTGATAGTTTTGATTTCTTTATCTGACAATTGCCTATTCATGCCCCTTGCCCATTTATCAATTGGGGAATGGCTTGATTTTTTTGAACAACTGATTTAGCTCCTTAAATATTTTAATAACTAGACCTTCATCAGAAATTTTTGCTATAAAGATTTTCTCCCAATGTGTTGCTTCCTTTTTAATTTTGTTAGCATTTGGCTTTGTTTGCACTTAATCCTTTTTAATTTAATGCAATCTAAATTATTTCTTTTACATTTTGTAATTTTTTCTAACTCTTGCTTAGTGTTGAAATCTTTTCTTTCCCAAAGATCTGATAGGTATACTATTCTGTGTTCACCTAATTTACTTGGAATTTTTTTCATTATATTCAATTTATTCACCCATTCTGAATTTTTCTTGCTGTAGGATATGAGATGTTAATCTAAACCTAATCTTTCCCATATTGTTTTCCAATTTTCCCAACAGTTTTTGTCAAATAGTGGATTTTTGTCCCAAAACCTGGGGTCTTTGGGTTTATCATACATTGTTTTGCCGAAGTCATTTACCTCTAGTCTATTCCACTGATCCTCCCTTCTATCTCTTAGTAACATAATGTTTTTATGACCACTGATTTATAGTACAGCTTAAAATCTGGTACTACTAGGCCCCCATCCTTTACTTTTTTCACTATTTCCCTTGATATTCTTGATCTTTTTGTTCTTCAGTAAAAAGTTGCTTGGTAGTTTGATATGTATGGCACTGAATAAATGAATTAATTTGGGTAGGACTGTCATTTTTATTATGTTAGCTCATCCTACCCATGAACAATTAATGTTTTTCCATTTGTTTAGATCTATTTTTAATTGTGTGGAAAGTGTTTTGTAGTTGTGTTGGTATAATGCCTGTGTTGGTCTGGGCAGATAGATCCCTAGTTATATTGAACAGGGTAATTTTAAATGGAATTTCTCTTTTTAACCCTTGCTGCCAATATGTGTTGGAAATATATAGAAATGCTGATGATTTATGTGGGTTTATTTTGTATCCTGAAACTTTGCTAAAGTTGTTGATTATTTCTACTAGCTTTTTAGTTGATTCTCTAGGATTCTTTAAGTAGACCATCATATCATCTGCAAAGAGTGATAACTTGATCTCCTCGTTGCCTATTTTAATACCTTCAATTTCTTTTTCTTCTCTAATTACTAGTTAGTGTTTCTAGTACTATGTTAAATAGTAGACGTGATAATGGGCATCCTTGTTTCACTCCTGATCTTACTGGGAAGGCTTCTAATTTATCCTCATCGCAAATTATGCTTGCTGATCTATTTTTAAATATATACTGTTTATTATTTTTATGAAAAGCCCTTATGTTCCTATACTTTCTAATGTTTTCAATGGGAGTGAGTTTTGAATTTTATCAAAGGCTTTTTCTTTTTCTATTGAGATAAACATGTGATTTTTGTTGGTTAGCTTGTTGATATGGTCAATTATATGAATGGATTTCCTAACATTGAAACATCCTTGCATTCCTGGTATAAATCCCACCTGATCATAATGAATAACCATCATGATCACTTGCCGGAGTCATTTTGCTAGTATTCTGTTGAAATTTTTTGCATCAATGTTCATCAAGGAGACTAGTCTACAGTTTTCTTTCTCTGTTTTTGATCTACGTGGCTTTGGGATCAGTACCATATTTGTGTCATAAAAGGAATTTGTTAGAACTACTTCTTTGCTTGTTATGTCAAATAATTTATATAGTATTTGGATTAGATATTCTTTGAATATTTGTTAGAATTCACTTGTGAACCCATCTGGTCCTAGAGATTTTTTCTTAGAGAGTTCTTTGATGGTTTGTTCAATTTCTTTTTCTGATATTGGATTAAGTATGCTATTTCTTCTACTATTAATCTAGGCAATTTATATTTTTTTAAACATTCATCCATATCACCTAGATTGCTATATTTATTACCATATAATTGAGCAAAAAGTTTTTAATGATTGCCTTAATTTCCTCTTCCTTAGAGGTAGGGTCTCCCTTTTCATCTCTGATACTGTTAATTTGATTTTCTACTTTCCTTTTTTCATTAGATTGACCAGTACTTTGTCAATTGTATTTTTGTTAAGTATCAGCTTCTGTTCTTATTTATTAATTCAATAGCTCTTTTACTTTTGACTTTATTAATTTCTCCTTTAATTTTTATAATCTCTAATTTAGTTTTCATCTGGGGATTTTTTATTTGTTTGCTTTCTGGTTTTTTGATTTGTATGCCCAATTCATTGACCTCTGCCCTCCCTAATCTGTTAATACATGCATTCAAGGATATTAATTTTCCCTTAAATATTGCTTTGGCTGTATCCCACAGGTTTTGGTAGGATGTCTCATCATTGTCATTCTCTTTAATGAAATTATTAATTGTTTCTATGATTTCTTATTTAATTAACTGATTTTGGAGACTCATATTATTCAACTTCTAATTAGTTTTTGATTTACCTGTCCATGTGCCCTTACTAATTATTATTTTATTGCATTGTGATCTGAAAAGTTTGGATTTATTATTTCTGCTCTTTTGCAATTGTTTGCCATATTTCTATGTCCCAGTGCATGGTCAGTCTTTGAGAGTGTACCATATGCTGCTGAAAAGGAAGTATATTCCTTTTTGTCCCTATTTATTTTTCTTCACATATCTATTAAGCCTAATTTTTCTAGGATTTCATTCACCTCTCATCTCTTTCTTATTTATTTTTTGGTTTTATTTATCTAGATCTGATAGAGGAATATTTAGATCTCCCATTAGTATAGTTTTGCTATCTATTTCCTCCTTGAACTCTGCCAGTTTCTCCTTTAGAAATTTGGATGCTATACCATTTGGTGCATACATGTTAAGTACTGATATTTCCTCATTGTCTATACTGCCTTTTATCAGGATGTAATTACCTTCCCTATCTCTGTTTTCTTTCTTTTTTTTTTGGCTTTATCACTTACCAAGATTGCAACTCCTGCCTTCTTTTTCTCAGTTGAAGTCCAATGGATTTTGTTCCATCCTTTCCACTTTACCCTGTTTGTGTCTATCAGCCTCATGTGTGTTTCTTGTAGACAACAGATAGCAGGCTTTTGGTTTCTAATCCACTTTGCTATTTGCTTCCATTTTATGGGAGAGTTCATCCCATTCACATTCAGAGTTATGAATTGTCACCTCGGTATTCCCCAGCATTTTGAAGTCCTCTCCTAATTCTGTCTTTTCTCCTTTCACTGTTTCCTTTTAAACCAATGGTTTGCTTTTAATTGGTTACCCTAATTCCCACCCTTATTTTACTTCCCTTTCTGTCCCCTCCCCTTTTGTTCTCCTCTTGTTTTTTTTAGAGTCAATTAAATTTCCTTCCCCCTCTCTTTCTCTTCCTTTATGTAGTCGTTGTCCCACTCCCCCCACCTGGTTTTTCCCTTCTGCTTTTCCCTGTAGTGTAAGATAGAATTTTTTACCCCAATGGATCTAGCTGCTCTTCCCCCTCAGAACTCATTCTTTTGAGAGTAAGATTTAAGTATTACCTATTAACACTCTCTTCTTCTCATTCTTATATATGCCTCTTTGTGTGGTATAGATTATCCTATCTTTCTTATTCCTTTAATTTTCTCTTGGTGCCATCTTCTATTCCCCCACCCCTTTTCTTTATTTTTTCTTTTACTTAGTGTATCATCTTAGACCACTTAGTTCCCCAACGTTTCCCTCTGTATAGTTCTTCTAATTACTTTAATAGTGAATACAATTCTTGGGAGTTACAAATAACATTTTCCATATAGGAATATAAGTAATTTGACCTTTTTGAAGCCCTTAAAGTACTTTTAATTTTTTTTCCCCTCTCTTTCTTATTTACTTTTTCATGTTTCTCTTGTTTTTTTTTGTGGTTAGATATCAAACTTTCCATTTAGCCCTGGTCTTTTCTGTGCAAATACTTGGAGATATTCTATTTTGTTGAATGTCCATACTTTCCTCTGGAAGTATATTGTCGGTTTTGATGGGTAGGTGATACTTGGTTGTAAACCCAGTTCTCTTGTCTTTCTGAATATCACATTCTAAGCCTTGAGGTCTTGTAGTGTGGAGGCTACCAGATCCTTTGTAATCCTGATTGGTGTTCCTTGATATCTGAATTATCTCTTTCTGGCTTCTTGTAATATTTTCTCCTCAACTTGGAACCTTTTGAATTTGGTTATTACATTCCTGGGGTTGTCTTTTGAGGATTTAGTGTAGATGGTATTCTATGGGCTCTTTCAATGTCTATTTTGCCCTCTTATTCAAGGACATCAGGGCAGTTTTCTTAGATAATTTCTTGTAGTATGATATCTATATTTCAATTTGTCTCTGATTTTTCTGGAAGATCAATAATTCTCATGTTGCCTCTTCTGGATCTGTTCTCTTGATCTGTCATCTTCTCAGTGAGATAGTTCATATTTCCTCCTATTTTTGTCAGTCTTTTGACTTAGTTTTATTAATTCTTGTTGTCTTGTGAGATCATTGGCTTCTACTTGCCTAATTCTAGCCTTTAAAGACTGGCTATAATCGTTTGGTTTTCCTTTTCTCTCTGGTCTATCTGGCTCTTCATGGCTTCCAGCTGGTCATTTCTGGTCTTCAATTTGCTTATCATTTCATTTGATTCCTGAACCTCAATTTCCAACTGTAAAAATTTTAAACTGTTATTTTCTTTTTGAACCATTTCCCACTTTTCTTGCCAAATGTCTTCTACCTTTATTATGATCTCATATTGGAACTCTTTAAGAGCTTGTGACCAATTTTCATTTTTTGGATGGTTTGGATGTGTTTACATGTTTGTCCTCCTCTGCTCTCTGTTCTGTGGTCTGGATTTTTTCTGTGTAAAAATTATCTGGAGTTAGTGGATTTTTCTTGCTACTTTTGTTCGTTGGTTTTTCTTGAGCCTTGCTAGCCATTAATTACTCTGATGTTTCTTGCTTCCCTCCAAAGTCTGTGTGAAGAGTGAAGGCTCTCTGTTGTTATAAAAACTAGATGTAGATGTTGTATAGATGGAGAGGGAGAGGATGATATGACACCTCCCTCCTTTATAACCGTGCCCAGGCAGGATCCTTCAGGTCAAAGGATGATATCCCTTCACATCCCACCTGGAGTTGATTGATAGTGTAAATGGGCTCTATTAGCTTGGTAATGATTTGTCTCTGACTGCATATCTCCCTTCCCAAAGAAGCTATGAATAACCACTTCAGGAAGGTACTTTAAAAGGCTTTGACTATATTTAACAAAGGTGGGTATTGGGATTGGATAGAGGTGTTGGGAAAACCGTAACAAATTTGGTAATGATAATCCCATAGAACTGTAGGCAAGTAATGAATCATGATGGTTAGCTCCTCTCTGGTCCAGCCTGGCCACAGCCAAACAGAGTAGGCAAACTGCTGCTTGATGTTTCAGCTCCTTCTTTGTTAGATGATATGCCTAACCAGTCTTTGGGATATCCACCCTTTTCTACCCTCTTCTTCTTCTCCTGCCAACTTCCTGGATCCCTCCTGGGCCCTGGGAAACATAAATAACTAAGATGATTGATTTCCTAATATCTAGGGGCAGTAGAATCAGAAGATGATGGTCTGGGTACAGGTTGATGATATTATCAGGAACAAACAGGAAGATCTTGCAAGGTTGAGCCCAGCAAGTCTCAATCCCCAAAATACAAGGATCCACAGTTCTCAGGTTTCAGGGAAGGAAAGGAATCCTCAGCCAGGGCTGCCAGGGTGTTTTATAACTCCCCACCTGGGCCAACTGCTCTCTCCCCTGTCCTCACAGCCCTCTGAGAACATTACAATATCCAACGGATCCACCTGTCAATCAACAGTATGGACTCCTGGCTCCCAGAGATTCAATATAACACTGTGTATGGAGCTTCGGAGTAGTTTTTGCCTGAGGCTACTTTTTGAATCTGCTGCATGCTTCCCCAGCCCCACTCCCAATGTGCACACTCTTCAGCCTCCTAGGGTTTCAGGTCTAGCTGTTTTCACATGTGCTCTTGATCCCCTGCAAAGAACTTAGAGTTTGTTCCCCACTGCTTTAATTCTAGGGCGCTGGCTATGAATCCTGCCACATAGGTGGCATGGGGGAGGGTTTGATCAGCTTGCGGTTTGGTGGGAGCTAATTTACCCCCTTAGAGGAAGGAAATGCCCAAATCCCAAGGAACTTCAATCCTGTACCCTATTGTAGAGTACCTTTGCTCATCTGAACTTCACCTTTTTGTTCTTTGGAGGTATTGTACAGGTTAGTGGTGGGGAGAGTAAAAGTTCTGCAAGTACTTTGCAACCATCTTAACCCAGAAGTCTCCTACATCTTTTAGATTACCCTAAGTCTTGAATTTTCCATTATATTTATTTTATTTTCTTTGGATACACATACTGAAAAAAATATGTATATTCAGTTCCTTATTTAGTCCTTTCTGGATAATTTCAACTATTAAACTTTTTTTTTCCATTTTCCTTATTGGGGATATTTTTTTGTCTAATATTCTGATCACATATGAGCATTTTAATAGGTACAAATCAATTATTTCCCTTATGTTAAAGATGTAGATAGATAGATACATAGATAGAGACAGATATAAATATGTGCATGTAAATATATTTTATTGCCATCTTTTCATTTTACATCCTTGGATGTTCCTCCCACCTGTTACTGGGAAATTTTCCCTTATTAAAATCTGTGAAAAAAGGCAATATTCCATAAACCTAAACAACACATTGGAGAATGCCAATGCTTTATATGCTATATTCCAATACCTTGTTTTTACTTCTTCAAATTGGTGACAGTGTCCTCATATTATTTCTTTCAGATTAAACTTCATCAATATAATTTAGCATTCCATTTTTGTTTTTTATAGTTATTTACTTTTATTTCTTGTCATTTAACATAATGTTTTTTATTTTGTTTTATTAATTTTGCCTCACTTTATATGTCTTTGTGTTTGTTGTTGTTAGTTTGTTATCATTATCTCTTATATCAGGCTCTTCTTACCAGAGTCATCTGATATGAAGGTTATTTCTCAGTTCTTTTCTGATGATAGTAATAGTAGTAAGAGCAGTAATAATGATAGTAGCATCAACAGCATTGGTAGCAATAGCAGCAACATTAAAAGTACCAGTAATAGGAGGAGTAGTAATCATAATAGAAGTAGTCGTGGTGGTGGTGGTGGTGGTAGTGGTAATAGTAATAAGTAGGAAAATAAAGAGAATATCACTTTATTACAATAAAGCTGTTTATTTTCTTTCAAAATGTAAAACCCTTCTTTTCCTCCCTTTTTTCTTAATATCCTTTCCATAGATATTATCTGCTTATGGAATAGAAATTTCTAAAATTTTTAATTTTTGTTCTTTTTCTAATATTCCTAGTTATTTTCCCTTCTTTTACCTTCTTGCTATTTGGGGCTTTCATTGCTGTTTCATTCACATTTTCCCTCAGATGAATTTCAGAGAAAAGCTCCCTTATCCTCCATAAGTTGAGTGTTGTGTTTGTGTGTGGGAGGGAGTGCCCCAGAGAGGAAAAAATAAGATTAAATAAGACCGAGAAATCCTTCTTTCAGAAGGTTGGACTTTGACAGAGCCTTGAAGGATGCCCAGGAAGCTAAGAAATAAAGATGAGGGATCAGAAACTAGATGTAGGGGAACAGTTTGTTAAAACATTTAAGAATAGGATGACAGAGAATCTTGTGTGAAGAATACAAGGAATCACAAAATATTGGGTTATAGAGTACATGAATGACTATGGTGTAAGAAGACTGGAAAATTAATAAGGACGAGGCTAAGGAGGGCATTAAAAATCAAATAAAGGAAGTACCAGGGAATTGCTGAATTTTATTTCATGTAGGGAGGGTGATACTCTAAGGTACTGAGAGTTGAAATTATTTGCCAAAGATCACACAGCTGAAGCAATTATCTTTATCTCCCCAGTCTGAATTTTGAAATTTGTCACTAGATTCCAAAATCTGATAGATGAGATTTCAATTTTTTATTAAGAGGTAAGAGCCTATGCCACTCCCCAACTATACCCTTATTCTCACCCCACCCATAAAATAATATGACATATTAGCTTTTAAATTTCAGAGACTAGAGGAATTTATTTTATTGAAAGTAGTGAAGGTAGTTAGTTTTAGGTATAACAAGATAGATAAAAGAAATCATCTTTCAATTTGGCATAGTGAGAAAGAATTAGAAATAATTATCCTCACCTTCTTGTAAAAAAAGGCACATAGCTTTATTCATTTAAAGAGAACTAATTCATTTTGACCAAATGCCACATTTTAATTCACATAATTTCCGTGGGCATATCATTTGGTAAATGAGTTCTCCCATCTGTTGTCCTTAACGTCAGTCAAATTTTCCCTGCCAGGTACTAAAAGCATTATCAAAGGGAATTAATTTGGATCAAATAAGTAATAACTATAATACAATCATTCTTACCTTGCAATTATATTATTATTAGCAAAATAGTGACCATGTAAGCAATAGAGTATAAATGCAACTTCAATACTTGAGATTCTTCTCTTTCTCTACAATAGGTTTTAAAAAGTTGATAAAATGAATGGAAAACTTCCATGTTTCTTCACCATTGACTTGGGTGAAAGAGAAGATTAAGAGATGAGTTGACTTTTTTTTTGTACTTTGGTGTGTTTATAATGGATTGTTTCATATAATGCCATTATTTTAAGGATGTTTAATTGCCTTGCAGCTAGGTGGTACAGTGTATAGATCACTATGCTCTGAATCAGGAAGATTGATATTTATGAATTCAAATACACCCTCAGAAAAGTCACTTAATTCTCTTTGCTTAGCTCTTCATGTGTAAAATGCGCTGGAGTAGGAAATAGAAAAACCATCCCAGTAACTTAGCCAAGGAAACCTCAAACTGGGGGATTGAGAGTAAGATATGACTGAAAAGACCTAAATGCCAACATTTAACCTAATAAAACTTAAAATAGTTGTTGTTCATCTTTCATTTTTAAAATAACTAATGCATTTGCAATATGGAAATTCCCAGATATCTCTCTCCTTTTCTTCCCTCCTTGTAAAAAAATGCATACATGAATCTGTCATGTTTTTTTTCTATTTATCAATTCTTTCTCCATAGGGAGACATACATAAGTTATTCTTCAAACAATATTTATATTGCAAAGATTATTCTCTTGGTTCTTCATAAATTCATGTAGATTTTCCATCTATTTTTTCAATGAATGTGTTCATCATTTCTTGCAATATAGTAGTATTCTATCACCAGCATAAGCCATAACTTGTTTAGCTATTCTCAAATTGATAGGCATCCACTCAATTTCATTTTTGAAGACCATTGACATCATAAGGAATGATGTCTTGATGTATAAGTAAATTAGGTTTTAGTGAGGCAGAGTTTGTGTAAAATCATGAACCTTACTATCACTTATAGAGCTCAATGGAAAAAGAAGTCAAGACAAAAGTCAGGATGATTGCTGATGGTCCAGGATAGAGTTAATGACCTTGGTGTCTTTGATGCCTTGCCTTCATCTAAACACTCCACAACACTTGTGTTAGCCACCTTCATGGACACGAGAATGGATTTTTCATGTCTATTGATTCAACTAAGAGAAATTTTTACATGCTTGACATAGATATCATTCTAGATCATGAAGAATTGTAAAGCCCATCTGCTACTTTCAAAATGATTTGGCTTCCTCACATTCTTCTTGTAGCCACAAGTAAGAGTTGGGTGACAGATGGATAACAAAGATGGGTGAGCAGTTCTAGAAAAAGTTCAGTAAGCCCTCTCACTAGAGGTTCATGTCTTCTCTGAATATTCTATAGAAGATGTATGAAAAGATTCTATAGAGGAATATATAGGAGTGTATGATTTTGCAATTTAAAGATATTGGTAAAGTTTCAAATTGATCTTGGATTTCTAAATGTTGGGCACTAATGTGGCACAGTGGATAGAATGTTGGACTTCGACTCAGGAAAACTCTGGCTCCCGTCACTTACTAGTTGTGTGACCCTGGGTAAGTAACTTAACTCTGCCTGAGCTCTTCATCTGTAAAATCAGCTGCAGGATGAAATGGCAAACTACTCCAGTATCTTTGCCAAGAAAAGCTTAAGTGAGATCAAAAAAGTTGTCATGACAAAAAAAATTGAACTGCAAATTCTCAAGTTAATATACAAGTATAGCGTAATTTTGCTTGCTCAAGGGCTCTTTCCATTTTTCTGCCTAGTTTTCACTAAGGGGGGGGGTATCAGATCTTAAAATTTTTAAACAATAGCAACAGCAATAAAAGACTGTCAGAAGTATCTTTGAAAATGGTGATCTTTATATTGGATACAAGAAGCAGGATAGTGGGGAAATTCTGTGTACAAAAGACTGACTTAATTACATCAATAAAATGTTTTCAAAGTGCTAATGAAACAGAAAAGTAAAAGTAAAGTATACCACTATATAATTGTATATATTTGATATATACATGTATAAATGTATAATCATATGCCCATATATACAGAAATGTTTGCATATATGAATATAAGATGTCTTTGTGTAAGTCTGTGTATGAACATGAATACACACACACACACACACACACACACACACACACACACACACACACACACATATATATATATAATGATGGAAGCCAACTCAAAGGGTGTGTGTTTAATTCACTTTCATTTCGTTTCCAAATTGTTTTAATTACCTTTAAGCTATACAACTACAGTCTCCTTCCTTCTTTCCTTCTTTCCTTCCTCCCTTCCTTCCTTTGTTTTTAATTTCCTTTCTTTTCTCACTTAATTTCTTGCTTTCTAAAGGTTATATCCTTGGTGAATAGGGGAAGAATATGTACATTAGAGTAGAAACTAAGAAGTAAGCACCATTTTTACAAGTGTCATTATAGCCTTTACCTAAATCTATTATGTACAGATGATTTCATTCAACTTTTGAATGACTTGTGATTTCATAGAATTCATATCTTCAAAGGATCTGTGTTAGGTAACCCTTCTTTTGAGAAATGCACTTTTCGGTTTTGCTTTTGGAAATATGAGTTTTTTCTAACCTATGGTAGTCAATTTATCAGTATCTGTGGGCAGTTTTGTTTCCCCCAAGCAGAAAATCTTAAAAAAAAATCCAATGTACATAAAAGCTCCAGGAAAGATTGTCTTTCCTATAACACACCCACACACCCTCACTGCTTTTTTTCAAAATAAGCACATAATAATTTATTTCCATTTAATTATGTGAACAAAATATTTTCTTGAGCGTTTTTAATTTAATCTGAGTATATTATAGTTAGATGTTGTTTTATAATATTAAAAATCAATTTGCCTCTTGTTTATGCAAAATTAATTATAGAAATTATAAAAAACAAATTTTTTCTTATTTAGTATACTTGTTTTAAAAATAACAAATCAGGACTATGTATACCCTTTTGGACTTAAAATTGTCGCTATTATAGTCAAAGGAAAGTTTCTTTAAATTACCCCAAAATAAATTGGAAATCAGAGATCTTAGAAGAGAATTTTGACAAAAAATAGAAAAATCATCTTTTATTATATAAGATATTTTACCACACCATCTATTTGTGCTCTCCAATATTCATAAAGAACATTAAATTATACCTCCTGATTTGTAGTTCAAACCCATTGTCAATGATATTGGCTTTCCAAAGCTGTTACAACATACTGAATCAAGTTCCATTCAAGGAGGGAAAAAAATGAAAATAAACTTTCCCCTACTATTACAGTTCCTCAAAATACCATATTGATTAAATGGAGACATGAAAAATTTCAGGAAAGCAACCTGAAAATATGTTCATTTTATCCTTGACCAAATGAAAATACATTTTTCTTTGGTAGCAAGAAGAGTTTGATTAGAACCCAAAAGAAGAACAATGATTCTATTTTTGTTTTCACTAACTTCATCCCAATTTTAAATATTTCTATTGCACAATAAGTTGTCAGCATATATAGTGGAAAGAATATAGCAGTTAAATTCAGGGGAAAATTGAATTCAAATCTTGACTTATTAACTTTGTAATTATATTCAAATCACTTAACTTCTTGTAGCTTCAATTTCTTTACTTCTGAAATGGGGACAATAGTATTTGTAGTATCTACCTTATATGATTTATATAAAGACCAAATATGATTATTATAGAACTCTGTAAAGCTCCCAAGTGACAAATAAGTGTTGGCCATTATTATTTTCCTAGAAATTGGGACAAACGAGACAAATTATGTTCTTTTTTCTTCTGAATCATGAATGACATAAAGAAAAATAAATTAATATATATGTATATGTATAGACATATACATATACATATATATTAATTTATAGGCCTTTTCAATTTACTTTTTACATTTTATAATTTAAGAACATGCCATACTTCTAATCTTCTACCTATTGCTCCATCAATCTCAATTTTTCATGCTGACTCATTGCATACTTAAATGAAGATAACTAAATATCTCTAAAAGATTAATTCAAGTTTACATTTTTAATTGAAAACTCAGAAATATTTGTCAAAGGACAGAGTACTACTCTTCTCTCATGAAAACATCACTCATTCATTCTTTGTTGAAAAGGTAGGAAGAAGTTGAGGCTACATATCAAATTAAAGAACTCACCTTTTCACTGTAAATGATATTTTTTTATTAGTTTTGATCTCCCCTCAAAGCCAAGAATTTATTTTTATCTGTCTTCAACCTCCCAGTAAAGTTATTTCTGAATAACCACTAACTTCTGTAATCCTAGATTCTTTTTTTAAAAAAAAAAGTATTAGAATATATTTCAATGAATTATTTATGCTTATCATTTTTGATGCTTTTAAAAAAATCTTTTACCTTCTGTCTAAGAATGGATATTAAGTATTGGTTCTAAAGGAGAAGAGTGGTAAGGGCTAAGTAACTGTCAAAGTCAAAACCAATTTTGTATTTTTCAAATTTGAAGATCTTATTTTTGTGGAAATATTAATAGCAGTAGTGAAACAAATCAGCTCTGTTGGAGAGAGGGATAAAACAAAGCTTGATTTAAACTAACAATATACAAAAAAAAATTGTAAGATTTTCTCCACCTTTGGTATTTAATAAATAATTAGACAGACCCAAAGTAGACATTGTCTAAATGAACCTTAATCATTTCTTCTTATTTAGGATTTCATTTATCTTTCAGAAGACAGCAATTTCCTCTCAAATAAAATTTTAGAATTTAGAAATCAAAGGGACCTTAATTATTATCAGGTCAAACTGTTTCATTTTATTCCTTAAGTAAACTGTAGTTTAAAAAAAGTAAAGTATTTTGTCTAAAGTTACAGTTTATTTCTTTCCCATTCTATGACAAAGTGGTTTTACAATCTGTTTGTATGTCTTTAAGTTTTGCCTAAATACATAAAAACCAGGGAAGAGAATTCATTTAGATCTGGAAAGGTCCTTTAAAGCCATCTTTTCTAATCACATTATTTTACAGTTGAGAGAACTGGTGCTCAGAGAGGTTAATTGACTAGCCTCGGATTAAAAACAAACAAAACAAAACAAAACAAAAAACTAGTTTGCTTCAGAGGTAAAATTTGAACCCAAATCTTCTTGGCTCTAAGTCAAGAACTCTTTCTATGGAACCATAATGCTTCTCAAATACTCTCAGAATTTCTCTTGATGATCCAGTTCAAATAGTCAATTAAATTTCTTGTTTACATTTGCTGAAATGGAAGAAAACCTGTAGGAGATTGAGAAATGGGAGACAAAATCTGTGATACCAATCACTGGTTTTTGTTTGTTTTTTGTTTTGTTTTGTTTTGCAAATTTATTGTTCAGGGAAGATATCTGAAATTTCAGGATATAGACAGATAACATATTAAAGAACATGTTCTGAGTAACCATTTTTCTTTACTTATTGTATGTGTATGTAATAAATATTCGGCCTGTGTTACATATGTCTGAATAATATTTTGCTTGGCTCTAACTTGCTATCTATGTCCAATGAATTAACAACTGAACACACCCACTTATTCATTTATTTTTAGTGTATTCTGAACAATTATGAAATACATCTACATCAAGACTTGATAAAGTATAGATGCTGAAAAATTTCACAAGCAGAGGCATTTGGCATATGTTTGCCAAAAAAACTCAGTGTTTACAAGTACTTTATGAATACTAAAATTAAAAGATGTAGGTAGTGTAAATGCTAGAAACTACTTGTGAGAAGTTTTTAGTCCTTGAGCATTTTTAAAATTAGTTCTTATATAACTTTATTTCTTAGAATGTGAGAAAGAGAAGGGGAAAATATCAGCAAGTCTTCAAATCTTAAAAATGTCCAGTTGCCCTTGATTTAGCATCCTAAGCTTCCTTTCACTAAGAATGGGTTGGTCCACTATTCCTCATCATTATCCATTAGTTAGGTACACGAAACCATATGTTTTAACTTAGAATGTCATGAAATTAGTATTATAGATGGAAAGCAGAAGACTATGAGCTCATCACTCCATAATGAGACAGGCTTCAGAAATTGCAAAGTACTTCACTTCCTCAATATGCAGATTGCATACAATACCAGATGCACAAGAGCTTATCCAATTGCCAAATTTCAAGGAGGGTTCAGTGATTCATTCACAAATTGTCACAAATTTAGATGCTCAGGAGCTAGCAGCTTGTTCCAGACTACCCACATGCATGAAGAATGTAACCTACAGTATATTACTCTATAACCTCGTAAAATATCTGAATATTTAGATTTTTTGTGCAAAATATGAAATAGTGTCATATTTTGTCAATATCAGAGACTTGTTTACCAGCTCTGTGTGTCTTTGTGTGAAAGGAAACTACTTAGACAATAGCGAAAGACATTTTTTTCCTACTGAAAACCTTAGAAGATTTGTAGGCAAAATTTGCCACATCTTTGAATGTATACATTCACATATTATGTAAATTCAAAATAATTCGAGACCCCAAAATGTTATCTTAAACACTGAAATTGTTTGCCAAAGACAAATATGACAATATTATGGCCAGAAAGTCTTCTTTGCCATCAATCCATGCATAAAAAATGTGTGACAGGGCCTTAAAAAGAATGGTCTAACTTAATATATAATTTCTCCAAATCCCTATTTGAGTTTTTAAATCTCTATTATGGGACATATTTGTTGACATTTTCTATAAGAAAATAAATTGTTTTACTTGCTCATTCCATTTACTACAGGTTTTAGTCTAAGATCTAATAATTTGGTCAAATAAAATGACATTTCTCTCTTGGATTTCAGTGTTAAAAAAAAGAAATCCTAATAGGAAAACCTAGTGGACTTTGAAATATTGGATTTTTTCTGGGGATATACATATATAAAGAAACCTATATTTTGGAGGCAGCTTGATAGAGAATAATCTACCTCTTCTAAAGCTCTGTAATATATGTATATACCAGCCTCATCTTCCTCTATATCTACTATATTATTCCCTAATTAACATATGATTGCCAAGTAGCTTTGCACAAACATAAAATTCTAAATGATAGTGTTTATGTTGTCTCATCAGAGACAGATTTTATACAGGATTATATGGTAATCACAAACATCAGTAAGACCCCTTTGAAGAGGAAGACAGTTTATAGAAAATGATTAGCAGATAAAATGAAAAAGAATAAACACCCTCTTCCTGGGTTAAATTTCTCTGCCAAAATGATTAAATCAAGTACTGTTTTATTCCCCAACTCACTGAAAATTCTTTGTACTATCTGTTGGTAGATCTGATCATATTGAGGATGAAGAAAACATACTTGACCTTTTTTGTTATGGAGCTAAGCACAAAAGCTGAAGTTCAGGACTTAATTTTGCTTTTATCACTATTCAACTCAAATGAAATCTCCTTTATATAAATGTTTCTACCAGGATGCAGTTCACAATACATCCATTGCTGGACATCCTGTGTAACTATTACCCATGATGATCAGCATATAATCTAGGTGTCTTCTAGTCTTTGTCTAATATTATTAATAAGTACATTTTTTTCAATATTCACCATTCACTCTTGCCACAAAACCAATCACCTTTCAAATCATTAGTCTGAAAACCTCCTTTATTCCAAATATTTTTCAGTCACTTCTTTCCTGCAAATTCATGTGAATCATATTTATTTTTAATTTTGGATGACTTGTTTTTAAGTGATATCTAATCATAAAATAACATAATTTTCATATATAAAAATGGGCCTTTTCTTAGAATTGGGAATATTAAGGAAGGTTTGAAACCTCCCAAAGTATTACATGCTTGTTTCCTGATTTATTCTGCACCAAAGTAATTTTTCCTTATATAAAATAACACTCAGTTTTCTATTCATATTTGTTCATTTAAAGACATATATGAAAGCAAGAAAAATGAATGGGGCCCAGAATTAAGCAGGGAGAAGAAAAGTCAATAGATTATATTTGGGAAATTTCAAAATTCCTCTAATGACCCTGGCTTTCTCCCAGAAACACAAAGCTACCTTTAGAATACTAATATTGTATTATGGTTTTGTTGTGAGTCAGGAAATAATGCAGTCTCTGAAGAAATAAAAAGGAACATTATTCAGATGGAAACGAAGCATATGGCATGCATTTGGTTATATAATTATGTATATGATGTCCTTGTGAGTATATATGTGTACATCTATGTATTAAAGATTGCATTCTATTGATTGCCCTTCTAGTTATGTTTTGTAGTCTTGGTAATAAGTTCTCTTCATCCCCTTTATTTTTCTTGTGTTGATGGCTTTCCAAAGTATCAGGGGCATATTCAGCAAGTTTTTATTTTCTTTTCTCTAACACAATCGATAAGAGAGAGTGGTCTCTTCTCTCAAAGTTTACATCATATTCACCTTCCAGTTCTTCTCTATTAACATGTATCAGATTCAGAATAAAATTTTCCCTTATTCGTTTCTCAGTCTTTTGAAGGATGAAATGGTTACTATAGCAAGGCAAGAAGTCATTAGATTTTCTGTTTTTGGCAGAGACAGAAAGCTTCAGAAGATGTCAGAATAAGTGAAATATTACAATATTACTATATTATGACTACATACTAGGTTTGTGATCTCCAAACAGCCTATCTACGTCTCCTTCTTGTCCTAATGCTCTGTAGCAAAGTTCAATGATAATTATGCCTTTTTTTAAAATTTCCCTCAGAGGAGGAAGGGTAGGTCCATTAGAGCAACAAATGCCTGAGGGCTGTAGAGACCACAGTGCTCAGGAGCTTTCTAGAAGAAGCCACCACTTTGCCCATGCCTAAGAGAGGAAACTAACAGCCCATTTATAATCTTTAGATAATTAAAATATCATTTGTATTGTGGTTCAATATCCCTTTTATGAAGGAAATAGAGGAGGATTATGAAATAACACATTGGCATGTACAGCACCTTAGCCACCAGATGCTGACATAGGCCTTAAGGGGAAATGCCTAATGTGGAATCAGACTAATCACGACTACCCAGTTTATCCCTCCCCACACAGCTACACCCACATGATCTGGCCAAAACTTTCATAATAGCACACTTACTCCCTTAAGGAGAGAAGTCTGCAAGATACATTACCCCAGACCTCTGCTTGAACAATAAAGTTCAAGTTTCAACATAGAGAAAGTCAAAGACTGAATTCTTCCCAGACAACACTGACCTTGATTTCAACTGCTTCACTTCCATGACTCTCCACCCAAATACTCTCTATCGTGCTTTCTAACTCCTATATCTGATATCCCTGATATGCCTATACCTTCTTAACATAATGATACCACACAACCCTCCTTTTAACATTTCTCATATTTTAAATAAGATATAACTATCCAAAGCCATTTTATAGTTATGCATTTTATTTCATCAAATCTCAGTGATACTATGAGTCAAATTATCCTCAATTTATTAGGACTTCTACCTCTTAGCATTCGAACATAGACTTTTGAAGTCATGTGTTTTAATGCTTTAATTAAATAATTAGTTTAATCTTTTCATGGAATTGTTCTCCCTTGAACTGTTGGGTCTGATGACTAGAGTTCTCCATTCTGCTTAGCTACTCTTTGTGTTACTGAATTTGTTAATTATACATTAGCAACCTTTTTCATTTACCATATATTTAAATTTAAATATTTTTATCAGATTTGTAAGATCATAAAATCATGCTTGTTGGTTAGTAATTCTTCATTTCTATACAAGAATCTTTCACTGAATATTTTAAACTGTGGTTCATGTATCCAAATATAATTTTCAGATACTACTTACTTCATATTCTAAAACATATGCTTTAGGTTACATCTTTTGTTATCTGTAAATATAAATTTTTAAAAAGGATTTTTGAAGACTCTATGCTCTTGGTCTGGGTTTTTTTTAATTTTTTACAATACTTCTGGACACCTCAACAGAAGCAAATTGTTATCCATTTCAATATTTCTTGAGATATTCTCCATAATATCATTAATAAAAAGTCTGAGAAGACAAGGAATCTATTGTTAGTATAAGATCAATAAAGACTTGTCATTCTCTTTCATAAAATAAATTACCATCATTCCTATTCTTCCTTTAATCCTTCCTAAATATTCTCTATATTCTAGCTTCTGCATCTTCAGTATATTATTCTTTGATGGTCAGGCAGCTTCTTCCTCCTGAGAGCATCCAGTTCCATCCTTTTAAAGATGAAACATCAAACCTATAGAGTTCTAGCTTTTCCACTTTCCTTTTCTCCCCCTTCCTCATCTTTGTAGCACTCTTATTTTCACTGGTACATGGACAAGAGTCAAATTTTCCCTGCTGCATTCAGAGTTCTCTGTTTTCCCTAATGAAATCTTACTTAAATCCTTAGTGAATAAATTTCCTTAATAAACTGTAATGTAGAGAGGTTAGCAAAGGAAGTTTATGAGAGTAGATATAGAACACAGATGTGAAACTCAGTACCAGAAACACAAGCCATTACATGCTAGATGAAAGTCTCTTCACAGTTTCCACTAATCACTTTCATACTTGATATTTTTGGCTTATTTTAAAACCATTTTTGGGTATTTTTACTTCAACAGTAAGCACATTAACAAAATACTTTAGCTAATTGTCACTCTTTCATAACTTTCCCTACCCATTGTCAAAAAAACTGACATCAGGCCTAAAAGCAATTACAAACTTAAATTTCCAGGAAAAACATTTCATTTTTGTGGTGATTTTTTTAACTCAAAATGTTAAAAATGTGATCCAATTTCTCCAAATACTGACCTATTATATAAATAAATGAGAAAACAAAATTTATTCTGAACTACTTTGCAAGGGGATATCAGGCAGCCAATGTTTTCCACTCAATTATAAATGTATAAGAAGAGTAAAAACCATGCCCTTCTTGTTATCCTAAATCAAAATTTGAACTGATGGAAAATTATACTGATAATCTAATATCCAGTCATATAAACTGGAATAAGTTGTATTATACTTAAAGAAGCCTATACACTACTTTATAGAAATACTATTTTTTTTATTTTAGAATTTTGAAAAAAGTAAACATTACCTTTGAAAACAATTTGAGGGCTACTAAATTAAGTCTAAGGCAAAATTATTAAACATGTTTATAGTTACTGTGGTGCCTATTTGGCTTCCAAATTAATCTTATAACTCAGAGTTCATTGATGGTTTGTTCAATTTCTTTCTCTGAGATTGGATTAGTATTCTATTTTCCCTTTTGTTAATGTAGAAAATTCATATTTTTATAAATATTCATCCAGAGAGAGATAAGATGGTGGCTTAAGAACCCCCAAAACTGAAATTCTCTCTAACAATCCTTTCATGCCAATGATAAGAGTACACTTAAAAAATAAAACAGAAATCCAAGTCCAACAAGAAAAAGAAGTCATTTAATGCCTGTAGACTACAACCTGAAAGATAGGCACAGAGAGTTTATTTTCATGGGATATGGGAGAGATGGACTGGTTGAACACCAATCCCCACCCACTTTCCTGAGACCAGCAATAAGATTAAGCTCTCTCTGTGTGCCCCAGGAGGAGACTGCAGCCACAAGGCTCTGAACCATCTCATGAGGTCTAGGGTTCTGACAATGGCAGGTGGGGGGGGCACCTGGCTAGACACCCTCAGTCCCACTGGTGACAGAGAATAATTTGCTCCAGGGCAGGCTAGCTCAGAAGGATAGTTCAAACAGTTGAAACCAGTATACCAGCAGAGGACTCAGAAAAGAGAAGATTCAGCCTCAAGGCATAGCAGCTCAAAAGCTCTGTGTCAGTAAATCAACAGAAGGGCAAGTGTATAGTAGGAATATTAAATAGGGCAGAATAAATAAATAAATTTTAAAAAGTAAATAAAATGGGTAGAGAAAAAAGAAAGTAAAAATTGAAAACTTCTGAGAAGGGAAGGAACAAAGAATAGAACTAATGGAAGAGGATAAGATCCAGGGAACATCAAGCAAAGTCTCAAAAAACAATGCAAGGAATTGGATAGAGACTCTGGAGGAATTAAAAAAGGGGTTTAAAAATCAAATGAGACAGGTTGAAGAAAATGACAAAAGGAAAATAGTAGCCTAAAAAGCAAAATAGGTCATCTTGAAACAGAGGCACAGGCATTGAAAGCCATAATTAATCCACTGGAAGATGAGGCAAAAAAATCAGAAGAGAAAAAGGAATCAAAAGGAAAGGGAGAAATAAAAGGTCATGGAAGAAATTCAATCTTTAAAAACTAGCATCAGGCAATTAGAAGTTAATGACTTCAGAAGATACTAAGAACTAATAAAATAAAATCAAAAGAATAAAAAAAATATATATGAGATACCTCAATGAGAAAAAAATAGACCTAGAAAATAGATCTAGGAGAGATCATTTAGGAATTATTGGACTACCCAAAAGTTATGACCAAAAAAATGAAATCCTAGACATCATACTACAGGAAATTATTGTAAAATTGGAATTTGGGAGATGCCATCTAAAAGTGTGTGTATATATATATATATATATATATATATATATACATATATATATATATATATATATATATATATATATATTTTTTTTTTTTCCTATGGACATGTGGG
>NC_058132.1:383563669-383588783 GCF_016433145.1 Gracilinanus agilis | reverse complement strand
TTTTTTTTTTTTCCTATGGACATGTGGGGGCTATCAAACTACATTTCCCCTGGTCCAACGGGTTTCTGGTTTCTGGTTCTTTGGGCATGGGGACGCCTGCATCCCCACACATAGGACAGTTTAAAGGGGAGGAAATTGGAAAGTAATACCTCTTGGTCTTCTGGCGAGTGGGAGAGAGAATGGTCTCTGGCAGTAAATATAAAAGATAGGCGCAGTCTTATATATACTTTACCAGCATGGCCATGGCTTTAATTAAAATACTAATTTTTATTATTATATCAGTCCTTATCATTTTAATAATAACATTATCCAATAAAACTGCCTTCATATTCATGAAGAAGAAAGTAAAATAGAGGTTGAAAGAATCCAAAGATTACCTCCTGCATTAAACCACCAAATGATAAATCCCAGACATATTATGGTCAAGTTCAAGAACTCCCAGGCCAAGAAGATATTACAAACTACTAGAAAGAAACAATTCAGATGTCATGGAGCCCCACACAGGATTACCCTGGATATGGCAGCATCCACACAGAAGGACCTGAAGTCATTGATTATGATATTCTGGAAGACAAGGGAAGTGGGTCTAAAATAAAGAATCAACTACCTGGCAAAAGTGACTATATTCTTTCAGGGGAAAGTATGGCCATTAGATAAAATAGAAGATCTTCAAGCATTTTTGAAAAAAACACCAGACTTAAATAGAAAATTTGATGACCTATACTAAATTTAAGAGAAGCATAAAAAGGTAAATAAGAACAAATAAAAAATTAAGGGATTCAATACAGTCTGGTGGCATGTGTTGCTGTATGGAAAGATGATATTTGTAACTCTTAAAAATTGTTGTCATTATCATAGTACCTAGAAGAAATATACATAAAGTGTGAGGTGGTAAGCAATCTAGGTTGATATGTGAAGAATATATTTAAAAAATTAGTGCTGAAAAAGAAGGTAATGTTAAGAGAATTGGGAAAAGAGGTAAAATGGGGCAAAATATATCATAGAAAGAAATTTGTGGCTAGGAGGGGAGAAGACAAATATAATGGAAGGGAGGAAGAGATTAGTGAAAGATAATATTTAACCTTACTCACTTTTGAATTGGCTCAGAGAGGGAAGAACAGTCAGATCCATTGAGGTATAGAATTGTCTCTTGCCCTATAGAAAAGTAAAAGGGCAATAAGAAATGGGGTGGTGGGGAGTGGAGCAGTACAAAGGAGGGAGAGGTTGAGAGAGGTGTGTTCAAAATGCCCTATAGTAAGAGGAGAATAAGAAGGGAGATGGAGGGAAGGGGAGTAATATAAGGGAGAGGAAGGGGGGAGATTGACTAAAAGCAAAACACTGGTGGTGGGGGGTGAGAGGGAAAAGAAAAAGATTAGAATTAAAGGAAGAAGTCAAAATAGAGGGGGATACACAGATGGTAATCATAATAGTAAATGGGAATGGGATTAACACATTCAAAAAACTGAATTAGTAAACTGAACAGATTAAAAACAAAAATCCTGCTATATGTTGTCTATAAGAAATGCACTTGAGGCAGGAAGACAGAAACAGGATAAAGGTAAAAGACTGGAGCAAAATCTATTGGGCTGCAACTGAGATAAAGAAGGCAGGAGTAGCAATTATGATCTCAGACAAAGCTAAAGTAAAAATATTAACTAATAGATGAAGTTATTGATTAAAAGAGATAAAGAAGGTAATTGCAGATTGATAAAAGGCAGTATAAATAATGAAGAAATATCAGTATTCTATATATTATAAGGATGATTAAAAATGAGTATTGTTTCATTAGTTTAAAAATAAGAAGTAGAGAATCTGGCTTGAGGAAGAATTTGAGTTTCAAATAGAGCTGAGAGTATTAATTTCAACTGTTGGCAGTTATAACTGTTATTCTATGACAGTTACACTCTCTGGGCATGGCATTCCAGGAGTGGGCTTCTGGCAGTCAACAGAGCCACACACAGCTTCTTTCTCTCTCACAGCTAGAGAAGGTAACATCTTTGCCTCTATCTCTGAGTGAAAGATTTGAAGGAGGGGAGTGTTTTCTTTTCCAACTTGGGAAACACTATTCATTTATCTATTACTGTGTATAGATTGGCTAAACTCTGAAAGACCAAAGAAAACCTGCTCTTTGGTTTGGACTCAGTTTGTTAAGGCTAAGAATTCTAACTTGATTCTTGTGGAAACTCAACCAGCTAGCCTTAGTTATCTTTATAACTTAAAGACAAAGTTAAGAGTTATAGTGGTTAGGTTTATTTAGAATAGTATAAATTTGGGGGGCAGCTGGGTAGCTCAGTGGAGTGAGAGTCAGACCTAGAGACAGGAGGTCCTGGGTTCAAACCCGGCCTCAGCCACTTCCCAGCTGTGTGACCCTGGGCAAGTCACTTGACCCCCATTGCCCACCCCTACCAATCTTCCACCTATGAGACAATACACCGAAGTACAAGGGTTTAAAAAAAAGAATGTAATAATTAAAAAAAAGAATAGTATAAATTTGGTTAGTTAGATCAGGGAGGATTAGCATAGCCTGTGAACCGCAGAAGAAGTGGTTCCTTGTGTGAACTGGGAGTTTATTTAGGTGGAGTTAGAATCCCTTAGAATTAAAAAAGCATTTTCCCCATATGTACATTTAAATAAATATTTTTCATAAACAAGAGTCTCTTTCCTTGTGCCTGGCCCTGAAGGAAAATTCATCTTTGAGCTTCATTTCACTAACCACTGAAGACACTTTGATAACATTTATCAAAAGTATCTCGAATCAGTTTTGAACCTTTATTTTCTAGTTCTTTATCCTTATTTGCATGTCTCACCATTATTTTATTTTTACAATATATACAAAAAAATGGTATAGCATCCATATGTAAACTAAAGGAACTTGAGGAGGAAATAGATAGTAAAACCACACTAGTGGGGGACCTCAACTTTCTCCTATCAGAACTAGATAAATTGAACCAACAAATGAACAAGAAGGAAGTATAGGAAGTGAATGAAATGTTGGAAAAATTAGAGTGAATTATTAGTGTTAATATTTACAAAAATATAAATTGCCTAGATTAATAAAAGAAGAAATAGAATACTTTAATAAACAATATCTGAAAAAAATTGAAAAAAGCCACCGAAGAATTCACTAAGAAAAAACCCTCTGGGCCAGATAAATTCATAAGTGAATTCTATCAGACATTTAAAAAAAAATCCCAGTACTATACAAACTATTTGACAAAATAAGCAAAGAAGGAGTCATACCAAATTCTTTTTATGACACAAAAAATGGTACTGATTCCAAAATCATGAAGACCAGAAACAGAAAAAAAAATGACAGAACAATTTTTAACATAAATACAAAAATCTTAAATAAAATACTAGCAAAGAGACTACAGCAAGTTATCATAAAGATTATTTACTATGACCAGGTGGAATTTGTACCAGAAATGCAGATATAGTTTACTATTAGGAAAATATTGACATAATTGATCCCATCAATAACCAAACCAACAAAAATCACATGATTATCTTGATAGATGCAGAAAAAAACCTTTGACAAAAATACAACACCAATTCATATTGAAATTACGAGAAAGCATAGGAGTAAAAACCCTTTCCTCAAAATAATAAACAAGATATATTTAAAATCATCAGCAAATGTCGTCTTAAATGCGGATAAGTTAGAAGCCTTCCAAATAAGATCAGGACTTAAACAAGGATGCCCATATGCCCATTATCACCTCTCTTATTTAATATTATACTAGAAATGCTAGTGGTAGCAATTAGAGAAGAAAAAAATGGAAAGAATTAAAATAGTGTAAGGATGGGATTTGTACAAGGGGTATTGGACAAAAGGAGTCAGAGAAAGCAGTTGCTGACAGTTGCTGACAGTTGAGACCAAAGAAGAATTCTGAGAGATTGTCAGGAGGAAGGAGGAAGAAGGGAGGTCTTCGTGCAGAGGACTGAGAGAGGGAGGAGGCAGACATCCCAGCTCACATCCAGTCCTGACGGCTTCCTGAAGATCTTTCTTTGGAAATTGAAACCCTCATTCCCTGATCAAAGCCCTTCCATCATATCTCACCCATCAAGATTTCAATAATCAAGTCAGCTAAGTTTTTGTACTCTATTTTGGGAATGATCTCTTAGTCTCCTTATCCCATTACCCAACCTTACTGAGAGATCACCTTTCAGTCAAAACATACAATAATAGAAAAGTATAGAAATAGAAAAACAGAAGGAGAAGGAGTGAGAGGAGAAGCTTAAGTGAGGGAACCACTAGGTATCTCACCCCAGTGACAGACCTCATAGCTATAGCAAAGAGGGCACCCCAAAATGCCTCTGCCATTCACCCCTTTCTCCAATCCCTGAATTGCAAATAATAAAAGCCATTCATCAGTCAGATAGCATTCCAGAGTGCCTGAGAGACAATGAGGGAAAGGGGAACCACAGCTTGGTCTGGCTGCCTCCATCTTGAATCTGGACCCACCAATGGGAATTTAGCTGACTGGGGGGAGGTTTGTGTTGTAAGTGTGGAATTGGAGTAAGTCAAGGATCACTAAGCACTCATCTTGAAATGACTGGAAACCAACCCCATGGAACTCTCAGAGACTTCTGTTTGGGAAAGGCCAGTGAAGGAGGGAGTTTGGGGAAATTTTTGAAGATTCTAAAATGCCAATGGCCAACTTTCAAGGACTGCTGGGAGGACATTCAAGTCTCGGGTGGGCTTGGGGTGAATGGTTGTGAGTGGCTGGGAGGTTCTGGATAGGAATTAAGCTCTTCTGTACCTAAAATTCAGGGACAATCTGGAGATTTCAACAGCAAAACCTTTGTACTGACTTCATTGCCAACAAAGAAGAAACCAAAAGAGCTGTGCTCCATAATTGGAGTTACTGCCCAGACTATGGAGGGAGTGGGCATTTGGGGGACCCTTCCTGGATCCCTCTTATACCCCTTCCTGGTAGTTATTCCCCTGTTTGTTATCGTTAAGGATAGGATATTGTGAGGGGAGGGAGAATCAGTTTCTGAGTCAAAGCTACAGAAGAAACCAGAACTGCTCTCTTATTGTGGGGTTCATAGTTGATAGAGAAGTTATCCCTGTACCCTCCTTCCTCAAAAATCCTCAAACATCCCTTACCCTGTTATCCTGAATTCCCTCACTCTTATGATAAATTTTTATTGGTTTATTAGTGGTAGTTTGGGGCTGTTACTTGGAGGGGAGGAAGACTGATATTGTGGCTGAGGGGAAGATGAATGCCAAACACCATCTTGAAGGGCAAAGCTAGGACTTAGAAGTGGGGAGGCTTGTTTCCATTGTGCTGGCTCTGAGGTTGGGATATAACCCATTAGCATCACAAATGATCTACAACACCTTCCTTCAACATCCCCACTATAGCTTTGCCAGTTGGGAACCATTTTGAGTTTATTCCCTCATAGCTCTTCCCTGGGGTGTGGGTGAGTGAATAGCTGATCTGGCCCATTGACAGCTAACAAAGGTGGAGTCCAGATACCCACCTATTTACCATCAATACTCGCCCACATACAGTATGAACCCATCCATATTCAGGATCAGATTTGGGTACCACATACCTCCTCTCATAGGGAAGCCTCACCCCCGACTCCTGAAAGTCAGCATGCCTATCCAGGTCACCCACTTTCAGGGTGACACCCCCTTAATGTCTCCCAGTGTATAATCAGCCCCAGGGGAGAACTAGAAGAGAGACTCACCACATAGACTCTCTTTCTCTCTCCCTTCAATCAAACATTGGTTATTGACTTTCTTTAATATTACAGTAGGCAATGAGGAAACTAAACTATCAATCTTTATAGAAGAGTGATTCGCAAAGTGGGCGCTACCACTCTCTGGTGGGTGCTGCAGTGATCCAGGGGGGTGGTGATGGCCACAGGTACATTTATCTTTCCTAGTAATTGCTATTAAAATTTTAAAAAATTAATTTCCAGGAGGCTAAGTAATATTTTTTCTGTAAAGAGGGCAGTAGGCCAAAAAAATTTGGTAACCACTGTATATAGATGATATGATGCTATACATAAAGAATCCTAGATAATCAACTAAAAAACTAATGGCAATAATTGATAACTTAAACAAAGTTGCAGAATACAAAATAAACCCAAATAAATCATGAGCATGTCTATATATTTCTGACAAACCTTAGCAGCAAGGGTTAGAAAGAGAAACTCCATTTAAAATGACTCTAGACAAGTGATGGCCAAACTTTTTAAAGAGGGGGCCAAAGGAAAGGAAATGTTCATCTTTTAGTCTGTTTCTAAGGCAACTCTTTTGAAGTTTCATTGTATTTTATCCTATTCATTGTATTTGTCAGAATAGGAATAATGTCACACAGCCAGATAGAACATTTCAGGGGGCTGCATCTGGCCTGCAGGCATAGTTTGCCCATCACTACTCTAAACAATATAAAATATTTGGGAATCTATTTGCCATGACAAACACAGGAATTATAGGAACACAATTACATAACACTTTTCACACAATTAAAACTAGATTTAAATAATTGGAAAAACATTAATTGTTCATGGAGAGAATAAGCTAATATAATAAAAATGACAATCCTAATTAAATTAATTTACTTATGTAGTGCCATACCTATTGTTGTCCCTGATCAAGTGCCCTGCTTTTTGGCACAGATAACACCTGGGGGTCTTATTGTAGCTTTTCTTGGGATTGGAGTATGACTCTGTCTGTTAGTGGATTGGCTCCTAGCAGTCTGCAAAGCTAAGTTTTTTTTAACTCTTCCCTCTCTTTTTCATTCTTCATTTCTTTTAATTGCCTTTTTAGATCAGATATTTATCTTTTTCTGAATCTGAATCTGCTTGAGCCCTTTGTTCCTATTCTTCAAGTCATGAATGTATGTGGCATGTTGTCTTAATTCTTCTGAAGAGAGTCTCCCTCTGAGGACAGCTCTGTCTGAAATAAATTTGGATAGGTATAGTGGTACCCTTTATGAATTTTCTCCTGATGTGTGGTAGGGAATCTGCAGCCTGATCCCTATGGTACCCCCCAAAATTCTCAGCTTCCTCAACTAATCTGTCAAGAAAAAGGCTAGGGTAATTTGTACTTGGTCTGCCTCAGTTTCTCGTATTTGTTACATGTGTTAGGTCTTTTGGCATGGATTTTGAGAGCTTCAAGGAGATCTGCTCTACAATGGAGTAGGTGCCACGTATTGGCATGGGATGAGACCTCAAACTCTTGGTGATCTAGTGGCCACAATGTAAGATTCTCATTAGTTCTGGTTTCTTCTAGGAAACTTGCCTTTTCTGAGGGGGTATAAAATTCATCCAAAAGAAATTCAACGTCAGCAAAACTGGGGTTGAACAAATCAAAAGTTCTTTTCAGTTCCTTTGCAGACTTGTATGGGGATAGGAAGTATTTGGGTAATCTCCTCCTAAGGACTTCCAGTTCTTGTGCCATGAAAGCCTTATATGTTTTCTTATGTATGATCTCTCCCTCGGGTTTGAAATGAGTCTGGTCTATAATGGGGGCACAAAGATACAGTACTTGGTCCTACTGCCTTTGCCTCAGGTTGTTTTTCATTTGCCCATTTGGGTAGGGTTTGATGTAGCCACGGGGTTTTGAGGGTTTGTAGCAGTTGGGTTATGTGGCTTTTCTATAACCTCAAACTGCATTATTGTGTGGGAGTTTAAGGTTTGGCCCTCTCTTATCTTTCTATTTATTTTGATTAGCTGCTTGATCTGATCTTTCATCACTTGCTTCAGTTCTTTGTTGGTGTTCTTTCTTGTCCCCCAGAGTAAGTCAAATGCCTTTTTAAGTGTCCATAGTCCTTGTATTACTGTTATCACCATTGCTATCATTGTGGGAAGGTATAATATAAACTCTGCCAAGGTTAGAGCCAGGTATTTGTAAGAATCATATATGATCAGTATTTTTAGGCAATATTCAGGTATAACATAGAACCAAAGATGACAGATGCCTTGTGTTGCCGACCAAATCAGTAGGGATAAGCTACTAATTATAAAGGTGACCCTTGCTAAAGCCATTGTTCTTAACACTCTTAGGCTCCAGTTCCCTTTTGACCTCTCCAAAAACTGGTGTTCATAAATTGGAGGCAGTTTGGTAATAAGAAGGCTGCTAAGCCTCACTTGAGCCTGACAGTCTCTGTTGACTGAGTCTTCCAAGCAGGCTCTGAATTCACAGGCACTGGATGAATCTGGGCTAGTGAGTGAAGTGTTTGCCAGGTGGTTACTTAATGTGACAGTAACCCCGAGACTTATGAAGATCAGCTTAGCCAAGCCTCTGCCTCTAAAACAGTGCCCAAGTCAGGAACCTAATGGGAGTTGTATAAGTGTTTAAAAACCCCTTCAGCCCCTGGATTGGGTTTGGATTTATGGTAAAGGGTTGGTTTGGGCTGGTATAGATGTGCTCATTGGATAAACTCTATTCTGACTAGGGTTTATAAATCCCTTCCCTAATCAGCTATAGATGATTCACCAAATAGGAAAGGAACCCCAATCTTCTTTGACTGAACTACAACAGGGTTTATTTGTTATCTATAAGGGTTAGGAACAAGGAATAGGGATAAAGGTTTGGGGGATGCTAAGCTAAATCTAAATGAATAAAGGTGATCTAAATCAAATGGATGATGAATTTGATAATAGGCTGGAACTATTTTTCCCCTCTCACTCCCCAGCTTGACCCGGCCGTGGCACAAGTCAAAGAATAAGGAAGGTTAATGATATTCTTCTTGTTGGCTGTGGTGTTGTCTCTCTCAGTTCTCTTACTAGCAGGTAAACTGATTTCCTATGGCACTCAGATATGGACGCTGGTTTGCAGATCTAAGGCCTACCCTCCCTCCAATCAACCCTCCTCCCAAGATTCTCAAAAGTGAGATCAAGTGTCCTGTTCTCCCAGGGTATTTATAGGGGTGGTTCCAACTGTCTTCTGGCCCTGGCTCATGCCACCCTGGGCATATTCCAAAGTCATTAACTGACATTCCTGTCACTCCAGATGTCCTCCATCTTATCCCAGAAGTTCCTTAACACACTATCAAACTACCAAGACACATTTTTTATAAAATTAGAAAAAAAATGTAACAAAGTTCATCTATAAGAACAAAAGATCAAGAATATCATGGGGAATAATAAAAAAAATTGGGGAAGGATGGTTGCCTAGCAGTACCAGATTTCAAACTGTACTATAAAGCAATAGTCATCAAAACAATATGGGACTGGCAAAGAGACAGAAGGGAGGATCAGTGGAATAGACTAGGGGTAAATGACCTTAACAAACCAGTGTTCAATAAACCCAAAGATACCAGATTTTGGGACAAGAACTCACTATATGACAAAAACTGCTGCTGGTAAAATAGGAAAATGGTATGGGAAAAATTAGATTTAGATGAACATCTCGCACCTTATGCCAAAATAAATTCAGAATTATCAAATGACAATTATACAGAATGAATTCATAAATATATTAAGTGAATATAGAATAGTATACCTGTCAGATCTATGGGAAGGGAAGGAATTTAAAACCAAGCAAGAGATAGAGAACATTGAAAAATATAAAATAAATGACTTTCATTATATTAAATTAATTTTTTTTCTACAAACAAAAGCAATGCAATCAAAATTAGAAAGAAAGCAGCCAACTGGAAAAAATATAACAAAACTCTCTGACAGGGGTCTAATTTTCAAAATATATAAGCAACTAAGTCAAATTTTTAAAAAATCAAGCCATTGTCCAATTGACAAATGGCCAAGGGATATATGAATAGGCAATTTTCAGATGAAGGATCCAAAACTATCAATAATTAAAAGAAAAAGGATCCTAAATCCCTCCTGTTTAGAGAAATGCAAATCAAAACAACTCTGAGATACCACTTCAGACATAGCAGATTGGCCAATATGATAGTAAAGGAAAATAATAAATGTTGGAGGGGATGTAGCAAAATTGGGACACTAATGCATTGTTGGTGGAGTTGTGAACTGATCCAACCATTCTGGAAACCAATCAAAATTATTCCCAAAGGGCTTTAAAAGACTTCATGCCCTTTGATCCAACTATATAGCATTTGTACCACAAAGAAATAATGAAAAATTTTTGTAGAAGTATATTTATAGCTATGCTTTTTGTGATGGCAAAAAATTGGAAAACAAGGGGGGCTCCCTCGGTTAGAGAATGGTTTAACAAATGATAGTATGTGATTGTGATGCTCTAACATACTTGGAAGTTGTCATTTGGAAATTTTTTCCTTTCCCCTCTCAGTACTAGATGAATTTAAAAAACTAAATAATAAAAAAGTTCAGATTAATATAATTTTAGAAAGTTAGATATGATAGACCTCTGGAGAAAATCTAATTGGAAAGGAAAGGCATATACTTTTTTTCTCAATGGTACCTAGTAACTACATGAAAATTGACAATATTTTAGGACATAAAAACTTCACAACGAAGTGAAGAAATAAGAAATATTAAATATGTCTTTTTTTCAGATATAATGCAATAAAATTGCATTGAATAAAGGATATTGGAAACAGATTAAAAACTAATTGGAAACTAAATTGTCTAAATGTAAAAAATAGAATGGATTAAAAAACAAAACTTGGAAACAATAATAATTATATATAATTATATATATGTATATATATAAATATAATTATATTGAAGAAAATAATGACAATGGGACAACCCAAATTTAAGTTTTGCAGCTAAAGCAGGACTGCGGGAATATACATATGTGTATACACACTTATAAATTCTTTTTTAAAAAATCTTTACATTCCATATTAGAATGACTACTATGTATTGGTTCTTAGGCGAAAAAGTAGTAAGGGCTAAGCAGTGGGGATTAAGTGACTTGCCCAAAGTTACACAACTAGGACCTGACTCTCAATCCACTGAGCCACCCTGCTGCCCCTTTTAAATTCTTAAATCAATAAAATAGAGAAAGGGGAGATTGGTGAATTGGGTACACAATTAAAAAGATAGCAAAAGGATAATTTAAAATCCCAGTTAACATTCAAATTGGAAATCCTGAAAATCAAGAGAGAGATAAAATTGAAAGTAAGCAAATGATTGAACAAATAAAACAAGGAATGAGTTTTTAAAAATAAAAGAGACAAACCTTTGATTTGTTTGGGGGGGAAATGAAAGAAAAAAATCAAATTACAAGTATCAAAAATGAAAAAGGAAATTTACCATAATTGAAGATGAAATGTCATTAGAAACTATTTTTCCCATATGCTAACAAGTTTAGCAATCTAAGGGAAATGAAAGAATATTTATAAAATAATAAAGGACCCTCATTAGCAGAAGAGGAATTGGAAATATATTGATTAAATATTCTTATCTTGGTAAAAAAAATTGAACTAACCATCAATTAATTTCCTAAGGAAAAGAAAAAAAAATCAAAGGATCATAATGGATTCAAAAGTGAATTCTACCAAATACTTAAAGAGCAATTCATTCCAATATAATATATAACCTTTGAAAAAAATTGTCAAAGAAATAGTCTTACCAAATCTCTTTTATTGCACAAATATGGTGATTATACCTAAATCAGGAAAAAAAAAAACAAAGGAAATCAAAAACCAAATTATCTAATGAATATTGAACAACATTATTAAATAAAATACTAAAAGAGTAGAGCCAATGCAATGAAATAAAGAACCACTTATAATTCTCCTAATTGTATATCTAATGAATTTAAGTTTTTAAAATTAGATTAACTGATACTTTTCCTATTTGTTTTTTTTTTCCAAAGAACAAAATCCTAGTCTTATTTTTAGTTGATTGTTACTTTACTTTCAATTTTACTAATTCCTCCTTTGATTTTTAGGATTTCCAATTGGGAATTTTTAATTTGTTCTTTTTCCTAATTTTTTAAGATGTATGCCAAATTCATTGATCACCTGTTTTTCTATTTTGTTGATATAGGCATTCAGGGATATAGATTTTTCCCTGAGCATTGCTCTGTCTGTATCTGATACATTTTGATATGTTGTCTCCTCATTGTCATTCTCTTTAATGAAATCAGTACTTGTGTCTATAATTTGTTCTCTAACCCACCCAGTTTTGAAGAATTAGGTTACTTAGTTTCCAATTAATTTTTAATTTGCATCTCCATGAAACTTTACTAATTACAAGTTTTATCACATTATAATCTGAAAGGGTTGCACTTATTATTTCTGCTTTTTTGCGTTTGCTTGTGATGTTTTATGCCCTAGTACATAGTCAGTCTTTCTATATGTACCATGTACTGCTGAAAAGAAGGCATACTCCTTTTTTTCCCTAGTCAGTTTTCTCTAGGGGACCCCAGATTTGGGTCTACCAACTATTACAAACTGGAATCTCTGTTCTCACTGCAGTCCCAGACTTGAATCTTATGCTTGTAGATGCTTTGACACTGATATTTTCTTCTTATTTTCTGTCTTTATTATCCCTGTCACCATAGTAAGTTCTTATGGTTAGGTTATTATATTGTTTTTTGATGGTTTTTCTACCTTATTTCTTGAATTTTACATTAAGTTTAGTTTTGCTCTCAGGGTTAGGGGACAGTGTTCCAATCTTCAAGACTTTTTTTCCTATTTTTTGAAACCCAAAATTAATCCTTAGAAGAGCTAAAATTATTTAAAATTTTAAAAACAAAATATAGAAAAATTGGTAAAAGAAATGTGAGTGACACAAGAAAATAATGAAAATTGTGTTATCCTCTTGGTAAAAAGGACACAAATATTCACTGAAGGGGAAAAAACTCATTAAAAAGGAAGAATTTACCAAATAGAAAAGGAGGTACAAAAGCTCACTGACAGACCAAAAGATAGTCAGAGAAACACAGACTAAAATAGAGTGATATACATAGTTAAAAATCATAAGTATGAATGTAAATGAGATGAATTTACTAATAAAACAGAAATAAATACCAGAATGTATTAAAAACCCAGAGTCCAACAATATATTGTTTACATAAAACATACTTGAAATAGAGAGTCATACACAAAGTACAAATAATAGCCTGGAGTAGAATTTACTATTGTTTCATTGAGGGAACAGTGGTGGGAATCGTTACCTCAGACAAAACAAAAACAAAAATACACTTAATTAAAATGATAAGCAGAGAAACAACATTTTGCTAAAGGTTAACTTAAACAAGAAAGTAATATTAATTTTGAATATGTTAAAGCATGAACCAAATATCATGTTATCCAAATTATTAAAGGAAAGCTAAATGAGTTACAGGGAGAAATAAATAGCAAAATTATAGTAATAGGTGGATCTTGTGGTAAAAAAATTATTAAGAATAATCATTTTTTAGATAAATGAAGTAAAATTTTCCAAGCCAGGTAATTATTTAGGTTTTATTGGACTGAAATCCTGAGTAACAGGAAACCCAGTCCACTTGAAGGAATTTGCTTTTATACCTTTTGAATAAGAATCTGAATTTTCCACACAAGTACACAAGATTATCACAAGAATGGTCATCCTTTCAAAGGACCCAGTCACCAAGTAACAATAATCATAGGTCAGTTCATTTAGGAAACAAACCCATATTTGCCCATAGGTTAGGTCATATAGGAAATACTCCCTATTTTTGGTAAGATCTTCTGACCATTGTTTGACCATTACCTAGGAATCATTTGATGGTTATCTGGGGGAAGAAGGATATAATTTGGGTCCACTCATTTTGGATAACGATGGATGGTGATGATCAATTCCATATATGGTTATGAATCTCAAAGGTCAGCAAAATGATGCACATACTCATCATAAGGAATGTACGTGCGCGGACTAAAAACCAAAAGGGTTAAGGGGTTGACTCCAAGACCAAAGTTAAAGCAGTTTTAAAACTTAGCAAAACTATAGATTGTAAATAGAATTTTATGCCCTTGAACCACATTTCCCAGCATCTCTCTCCCTTCGTCCCCACAATACATCCTTTCATTGTATTGATAATATTGTATGTAACTCTGCCCCTTCCTCCTTCCCCCCCCCCTCCTTCTTGCGCAGACTGGGAAGCTCCCCTTTGCTGAAGCTATTTTATTGCTTTATTTCAAGTGATTATTTTTTTTTTATTTTTTAAACCTTTAACTTCTGTGTATTGGCTCCTAGGTGGAAGTGTGGTAAGGATGGGCAATGGGGGTCAAGTGACTTGCCCAGGGTCACACAGCTGGGAAGTGTCTGAGGCCGAATTTGAACCTAGGACCTCCTGTCTCTAGGCCTGGCTCTCAATACACTGAGCTACCCAGCTGCCCTATATTTAAAGTAATTATTAATAAATCTCATTAAAATCTAATACTTGGAGCATTAGATATTAATTTTTATCTTACATTTCTGGCAACCGCAAAGGGATATAAATTCTCAATTTTTTTTTTTTTACTCAGCCTTTCAGTAAAGATACTAAGTTTTCCCAGTGGTAGGGCTCCACCCACCACCAGAGAGGAGAGCCCTGTAGCTGCCTCTCTTAGCTCTCTGTTGGGTCTCTCAGCTTCTGCTGCTGCATTGTGGACTCTGTTAAAAGAGTATGGATAGTCCCTGGAATAACTACCACAGCTTCTAAAATGTGTACATCCTGCCCTACTTGCCAGCATTTAATCAGCACTCCTTTAGTAACAAAGCTTTTGGTGGGTGTCCTCTGCCTTACACACCTTTTGAACACCTGCAAATTGATTTTATCACTATGCCAAAAGCTGGACAGTATAAATTTTATCTGATGTAATGCAAGGTTGCTAGCAGAAGCCTTTTTGCTTCTGCAATTTCAAACTGTTACAGCCTGGCAGTTAGATGCTTTAGAATCTTCAGAAAGTCATTTGGAGCCTGAAGCTATAAATAGGGTTGAAGTTCCAACTGAGGGGGTTTTTGCCTTCTGGCTTTCACTTTGCCTGGGGGCTTTTTGCTTTTGGGGTTTTGGCTTAGCCTGTTGGCTTTGGCTTTTCAGCTTGGTTTTGGTCTGTCCTTATTTTGTCCTGGGGAAATTTAGACCTATCTCATTTCTCTGGACCTCTCCCTGATCTCTCTATTACATCCCTGCTATTTCCCCTGAATTTCCCTTTGGGCCCTGGGAGGAAGGATGGGCTTGGTGATTGGACATTGTGGGTTTAGTTTCTGTAGGCAAGTAGGGCATCCTAAAACAAGTTACCCTAATTTAGTGATTTGATAAATACTTTACTTCAGAGGTAGTCAAACCTTCCTGACTGGGAGAACCTGACTCTCTCAGTCTAACACCTTCCTGGGACCCATCCCCCAACACAAGCCTTCTCCCTAACAGTGGTTAGAAAACCTAAAACCTCTTTCCCTCTGATTATTACTGACTTTAATAAATCCCCTTTGTTACCTATACAAGTCTCTGGTGAATCATTGTATCGAAAATTAAGGCAAGGGCTGAAGAGGGAAGGAATTATTTTCTTTTTATTTCTTGAGGTAACTGCAGGCATCCATCTTGGCAGGAAGTATCTACCCGGGAGTTCCTGCAGCCACCAGTTTCACTGGCAGGGAGGAGCCCTTTTGTCTCCTCCCTCAAAGGACTTTAGAAATTAAGAAGAGAAACCCCCAGCTTTGATATAAACATTTCTGTCTGGCCCAAATTCCTCTTGTACCTTTAGAAATGGCTTCCCTGCCTGAAGGGTTCAGCCTATCTCCTCAGTATCCTCTGTCTCTAGCCTCGGTGAATAAGAATAAGCCTGTTTAAGCTGCCCTCTTGTATACTCCCTATCATGCCCCTACCTTCCTATATACCACCTCAATTCATCCCTTCCATACACTCAGCTATCCCTTTCATTCCCCTTCCAAATCACCTATATCACTTTTATCCCTCATCACTACCCAAATTGCCTGAGACCTGCCTAGATTACCTACTTCTATATAACACTGAACATAGTAAATCACCTAACCAGATGGCCTGAAGCATTTCCTACTGTTCAAGCCACAGAGGCTTTTGTTGCTAAGGAGCTTTTAAAAGAGATTATTCCTCTCTTTGTCATGCCAGAAAAAGTTGATTCAGACAGAAGAACTCACTTTACTGATTCCATTTTGTCTCAGATTTATTCTTGTTTGGGAATAACTCCTAAATTCCATGTACCATACCAATCCCACAGCTCAGGCCAAGTTGAGAGAATGAATAGAGATCTTAAAACTATGATTGGTGAATTGTACACTGAGACTCATTTAAAATGGCCTGAAATTCTCCCTCTGGCCCTATTTTATCTTATTTTATCTCACCATTTAATATGCTTTTTGGTTATCCCACTATACAGGCTAAGCATTTCTTTCCTGCATAAACATCATTACTAGGGGGAGATACTACTTTTGCCTCATACATACAGGATTTACAAATCAAGTTGCGAGACCTCCATGAATCTGGAGCTGCTGTACAAGCAGGACCTATATACTTCTCACTCCATGACTTGTACCTAGGTGACAAGGTATACATATAGAATTTCAAACTCACTGAGTCAACTCAGCCTGCCTATGAAAGTCCATTCCAAGTCCTCTTAACCACTTCAACAGCTATCAAAATTGGAGAAAAGGACTTTTGGATCCATTGCTCACATGTAAAGAGAGCACCTTCTATTGATAATGAGTGACTATATCCTAACTATATCCTATCATACTTATTGTATTTGCTGATTGTTTAAGATTTAATTTTGTTTTTAAATATATGTTAACTTAATCTATAATATTCTGTCACTGTGTTTTATATATATATATATATATATGTATATGTATATAGTCTTTTGTTTGTGCCTTCCTATACCTGAATCTGAGAAAATACCATCATAAAAGTCCATAAACTAGTTGGACACAATTTGTATTAGTAACCTTTAGATAAGTTGATGTGCTTTTTGTGCTTTTTGAGAATTTTGGTATTTCTTTGAATGTGCATTACTTATTGTATTACTGTTTATTAAAGCTATTACTTTGTGAAAATAATTTGTACTCACACTGTGGATCATGGACAAGTTAAAAAGGAAATGGATCTCATTTGGGGGTGAGAAACCTTTGTATTCTACCTCTTTTTGGCTGACACAGTATGTCACTGATTGTAACCTATATATTTTTGATTTTTTAAAAAAATTTATTATTGTTTCCCCTTGTATGTACAATACAGTATTTGAGGTTTTTTTCTCTCTCATTTTTTGTACCTGAAGCATGTTACCAGTATGTGTTTTTTTAAACTTTTTAATTTTTTTTTTAATTTTGTACTAGGGTAAGTTTAAAATGTCCATTAGACCTAATGTCAATGCATACACAAAATCGTTAGACTATGGAACAATGCCATTGATTGTTAAACTATTATGGGATTTTGCTTAATTATTGTGTTTGATTCCAGGTAAAGGGATCACAAAAAAAGCCACTGCACAGTGCCAAGGAGGCACATAAGAACTTTCATAGGGTCAGTGAGCACATGGTCAAAAAAGACCAACAATCACAGTGGGATTAATGAGATTCTGCACCAAGACAAGAGGACTTGAACTGGTTTGGGGTTTGAGGCTGGGCTGTTTTACATATGTCAGATGCAGGTCTTCCCTGAGCTACACTTCTATCAAGCACCTCACATTGCCTGCCATCCTGGATCCCCTATCCCTGAGAGAAAAGGGAAAATCATACCAGGGAATGCTATTTCCCGATATGTTGCTAAAATCTAGTCCCTTTTTTATTTCTTTCAGTGTGGTAATTTTCTGTAGTCCTGGCTGCTGATTCAGTAAGTGAATAATTGGTACTATAGGCTTCTGGGACATAAATCACTTTAATTGGGCCCTAATTCAAGGACCTGTTAAAGGCTTATTTTTCCTTACTTAGAATTTTTTACACATGAGACTTTGATATTTTATATTCAGAAATTATTTTTTCTCTTTTATTTGGATTTTTTGATGTTTTTTATTTTCTTTTGACAATTCATTCATATACCTCATAACTCAGCCATGTTTCCCTGAGTGATAGTGTGCTTGTAAATACCCTCCTTGGGGGGATTGTATTATTATCCTATAATGCAAAGTTTAAATTCTTTTGAGAGAAATTTTAGGACAAGAAACTTGCTACGTCCCCAAATCCAGAAAGTGAAATGTTTGGAGAAGGTGCCATGAAGAAATCTACAGAAACCAGACACTGCACCAGAAGATCCAGAGTAAACTGTGGAATATGGTGATTTGAACTGTGGGAGATTGAATGCATTTGTTTTGAATTTACAGTCTTATGCTAAAGGGGACTGATTTCTAATTGTTTTTTCTCAATGCAGCAATCATTGATTTTGTTCTTTTCTCTCTTCTATTTCAATTTATCCCCAAATTATTGTAATTTCCTCTTAGAAACTGCCATATTCTATATACCTTTAGTAAAACATCTTTAGAGCTATATGTTGGTTATGTTAAAATGATCCTTTGGGGTGACTTGTCTCCCAAAGAATCACAGGGAGGAATGTGTAAATAGAATATTCTACCCTTGAACTACATTCCCTGGCATCCCTTTCCCTTAGTCCCCATGTTACATCCTTATATTGTATTGATAAATTATATGTAATTCCACCCCTCTCTCTCTCCTGCTTGTGTGGACTGGGAAGCTCCTCTTTATTGAAGATATTTTATTCCTTTATTTCAAGTGATTATTAATAAATATTATTAAAATATAATACTTGGAGTATTGGATATTATTTTTTAATCTTACAAGATGAAAAGCCTTATAAAATCATAACTCATACTAATTACAATTAGGATTATGATGATTTATGCTGATCATCTTAGAATCACACTTATGATTATCTTAAAGCTATCACTAACATTAAAATCTAATCATGAAATCATGTAATCTCCCCTTAATGTTGAAATGAAATCAAGGTGGTTACTTAGAAAGATCGATTTTTAGTAATGCAGACTCTAACAAACCTTAGTTATTTCTGGTAATTGTACACATGTAAGGCATATACGACCTCATTTATCATTAAACAAATGGGTATTAACACCAATGTTAAAGTTATTAACCTAAACCTCATTAAAAATGTTGTCACTGTCAAAGTATAAATTAAAGTGTTTTTTTTTTAACCTACTAGGGAAGTAACATTATTCTTTAGATTTCAAGTAGCAGTCCTATACAAAACTACACTTTGTTCAACAATCATTTATAACAAAGAATTAAACTTTCAAAATTATTCTTATAGATCAAAATAAAGTAAGCATTTTTCTTGTTTTATATTAGAAACAAGTCTCAGAGTTACAGTAACATCCTAAAACTCAGAATTAATATTATATATCTAATTATGACTAAAATTTTGTTTATAGAACAGTAAAATCATGATATAGTCATTCTATTACTATTACCTAAATGAATTAGCCCATACAACTTATACTCCAGATGGAAACAAAATACATCATAATATCTGTATGTAAATAAAGGCTTTATATAGACTAATTCACCAGTCTCAAACTATGGTCTTCTAGATACAAATTATAGTGTCACCAAAAAGTAAAACTGAATGCTATTAATATTTTTCTTTTTTTTTTAAACCCTTAACTTCTGTGCATTGGCTCCTTGGTGGAAGAGTGGTAAGGGTGGACAATGGGCGTCAAGTGACTTGCCTAGGGTCAAACAGCTGGGAAGTGTCCGAGGCCAGATTTGAACCTAGGACCTCTAGGCCTGACTCTCAATTCACTGAGCTACCCAGCTGCCCACTGAATGCTATTAATGAATAGTTCTCTATGCATAGAGAATGAATACACTTTAAAGAGAAGCAAATCTGTGGTGATAGCTATGCACATGGTCTCAGATTAAGTTCCCAAAAGTTCTGGAGTGAAAAAGCAGAAGAGAAATTGCATAAGGAAACTAGGAACTACAGGGACATAAGCTTTCATGAGTAAATTCACAGTTAGGAGAGTTAGATATTTTTTAAATAATAGAATACTTTTGGGACTAAATACCTCATGGGTTAAGGAGAAGCTATTAGACTATATAAGAATCCTAAACCAAGCAGCAAAGTTTCTATATGAGCTAAGAAATTCTGAGTCCATTTAGGCCCCTAATTTCTTGAATCTCAAGGCAGTTTTATTTCTAGTGTATTGGGATGTCTTCTATAAAGACAAGATGAAATTTAGTAAAAATGTAAGGACATATTAGAATGGAAAAAAGTGGGCTTTACATTATGGGCATAAAAATATATCTTTTCCTCATGTTTAGGCACAATACAATATAATTTTCCAGTTAGATACTGGCTACACACTTACAACAATAGACTTGCTGGGATTCAAATGTATAGCAGTTGTCATTGATGTAGGCAGAAAATACATCTAAATGTTTCTGTTTACATTCCAGACACTTGGAAGTCCAGGAGCAATAATCTGGTGGCAGCTGTAAGCAATAAGACTAAGTCTTTCTGCTAATAGCAACCTAGCTATTGATGACTTCTACTACACTCTGGAGGGGAATGACAAAAGAAGATCTAACAATTTAGTATGCAATATCTAAACACAAATTTCTAAAACTGACTTGGAAAACAAATACAGAAACAAAAAAAATGAATAAATATTGAGCCCATTAAACACACATTCTTATAAAGTGCACAAGTAGAATAACTTAGTATCCTACAAATACCATTAAAATTTCATGAAAGACTGTTTGTTCAGAACAAGAAGGTAGGTGGTCCAGTTCATATAATAGTAGACTTGAAGTTAGGAAGACCTGAGTATAAATTCACTCATCAAACCCTATCTGTTCTACCCTGGACAAGTCAGTCAACCTCTGTGTCTCAGTTTCATTATCCATAAGATGTAAGCATATACCTCCTGTGATTATTACATGATTCAAATGAAGACATATGGAAACATGAATCTAAAAATTTTCTAAAAATGCTACTCTTTAGAAGTAGGATTAGTATATTAAAGGGTACTTCTGTGGTCTAACAGAGTTAATAACTCTTTTCCAAACAGTATCACTGAGATAATCTAGCACAATCTAGCACAATGACACCAAATTTTTTATACTCATTTTGTTGAGTAACAAAATATTACATAGCATATCATGTTAAAAAAGTGATAATTTCAGGATAAAACTGAGCACATTCAGTACATCATTATTATTGGATATTCATTTCCTACTTTTCTACTTTCTATCTGAAGTAACACAAGTTTCTTGAATCACTTAAAATCATATCATTTTAATACTTTCTGAAAAGATATCTATTCACATTTAATTTCAATGTCTTAAAAACCCAAAATTTCATTGGATAAATCTACTATGTCTCATTATTTTTGTTTGTTTTGATGTATATCTGTGATTTCATGAATATTCTTATGAGGAAACTCTAATGGGTAATTTAAATATTACTAGGTTTAGAGAAAGAAGGAGGACTGACTGGACAGGGATACAGACTGGACTAACAAACTGGGGAAACACAAACCCCAACAAAGAACAAGGAATGGGAGATTATGGATTGGCAGTTGATGCCAACTGCCACCACAGATCCACCTAGTGTGGGAGTCTGTGAAACTCACAAGTGAGTAGACTGGTACCAAAGATTTATAAAGACAGGTTTAATACTAACTATCAGGTTAGAAATGATTGGAGAGGTCACACAATCTAAAACACTGGGATAAAACTCTGGGTTAAAAGTTGAAGATCTGGGAAATCCCTACACTACTCTAAATAGGCAACTGAGACACAAGGGACAAATGATGTCTCACAGATGTGCTCTGATGGTCTTGATCTGATGTAGACCAAGTATACTTCAAGAGCACAGGAACCAGCTGAATAACTCTTCAGAGGAAATCATGGAGATTGACTTTGCTTGTCCACCAAGCAAGTCAGAAATCTCAAATGAGGTAAAGAGGGTTAAGTGACTTGCCAGTGTCACAAAATTAATAGCTTTCTGAGGTCATACATGAACTCAGGTCTTTCTCACTCCAGATATGACTCTTTTCCCACTGAAGTATTTAATTTGGTCTCCCCAGAAAGGTTAATTATCCATAAACTGTATCTTCTCTGGACTTCTCCATCTTGCCCAATAAAGTTCTTTGATCTGAAAGATCATTCAGATCACTAGAATTCTCACCTCTAACTGGGGTACCTCTTTCTGATTAGAAGGTAAATGGGTTCTCTTAGTATCTCTCTTTAAGGAATTTAAGAATGAACCCAACCCAGCCATCTCTTCATCTCCTACAAGGCTATATCATTTTGAACTTTTCCATCAAGCCCTACAAACTCCTTATGTTCCAGATCATCACTCTGTGCCTAATTTCACCTCACAGCTACCCCCCCAACTTGCTTTTATTTATTGTCTTTCAAATTAGAATGTAAATTTCTTGAAGGTAGGGATTGTCCTGTATCTGCATTCCTAGCACTAAGCACAGGGCTTAATAAATACTTCTTGACTAACTAGTTATAGATGAATTCATGCTAATTGATTAATTTAATAATAATAGCTACTTTTATGTAGGGAATTAAGGCTTGCAAAATTCATATAAATGCCAATTAATTTCATCCTCATGACTCTGAGAGGAGGGTTTTATATAATTATCCCCCTTTAGAGATGTGGATATTAAGACAAATATTAAATGATTTGGCAAAAGTGACATAGTTAATACATGTCTGAGGCACAATTTGAATTTGGGTCTTCCCTAGCTTGATGGTCAGGACTCATCAAATGAAGCCCCTAACTGCCACGTTAGCTGATATGGACTATTGAATATGTATCATCAAGTTTGCAAAAGTTGAGGTATCTTTATCCAAGAAAAGACATGTAGATTTAAATTTAGTTTACTTGATGTATTTTTAAAAACCAATAAATAGCAAAAAGTTTAGTTTTGTATGCTCTGTATTTTTCAGTTTTAAAGTGACAATAAAGATGTCTTTTTCTATTGAAAATCTTTGAAAATTTATCTCTTCCTTTTTTATGTTTCTTGAAAGATACACATAATATATGCACAGACAATTCCCATTAATCTTTTGTAGTGGCACAAGGTAAGTGTATGGAAGTTGCTGTCATATAGACATCTTTAAATGTCATATATAACTACATAAATAATTCTATACATGTAAATAAATACATTTTACATTTTAGTAAATTAAAATTATTGGTTTAAACCTAAGTATTTCTAATGTAAAAATTCCTTCTACTGATGCAGATCAGTAATTCATCTGCAGCTTAGAGTATTATGATTTTCCTGGATTGTAAAGAGATTTAATGAGTTGGTCACAGAAGCCTATATATTTCAAAAGAAGGAATGTAACCCAGATCTTTCTCAATCCAAGGCAAATTCTCTCAACATATTATGTTTTCCTGTGTCATACATATATATTTAAAGTCATCAGCATTTATTAATATCTGCTATATGTCAGACATAATATTAAGCTATCAATATACAAAGAAAAGAAGAGATTCTAATTTTGAAGTCAAAATGGGGAGACACTATGGAAACAACTTAGAACATACATATACACAAATGCAGAATCATTTAGAAATAATCATAACAAAGAGGAGCCATTGCATTAGGACCATGAGGCTAAGAGACTTCTTGCAGATCATCACATTTTGCCAAGATTTAAATGAAGCTAGGTAAGTCAGAAAGCAGAGAGCAGAAAGAAGTGAATTCCAGATATAGGGAACAGTAAGAGAAAATGTTCAGAATGAAAAAATGAAAGATATAAGTATTTGGAGTGTGAATATATATGTATGTGTGTGAAGTAAATATTTTGTCTGTTTCCCTCTGTAAGATTAGAGTCAGATGGCAATGGATTCTCCCCAGTCCCAGATCAGAGGAGAAGCAGGTAAACTTGACTGGATGGGAGGGGCAGGAGCCTGTGGAGTACTCCTTCACCACCCCACCCCCACTTGAATCAGTTGGAAATCAGTTAACAGAATACTTTCATAGCTGGTTATGGAGGTTATTCAAGCTTGGTAAAATCTGGGCCAAGATAGATAAGTGGATAGAGACTAATCCCCTTGTGATAATAACTTTCTTTGTATAAATTATTCTCTCACAGGGCAGAAATATATGAGGTTAAAGTCTTCTACAGATCAGAACATAGGCTGTAGAACAGAGACAACTGGTGCTCCAGCTTGGATGTATTACTTGGCTTGGTGAAAAGAAGGTTGTAAGTATGACCCCAAGTTATCTGGATACAAGGTCTATCTTTCACAAACTAAATGAATTTAATGATTTCAGGGAACAGGAGAAGAGAATCAGTTTAAGGAAAGAGGAGGGAAGGTAATCTGGCTACAACTGTTAACTGCAGGCTAATAACACATTCCCCCGGGGGGGGGGGAATGTATATTGAATGGCTGAATTTCTATCTAAGCCCCTAAATAATCTTCCTTCTAAACCCTAAAAAGCTAAGCTGAAGGTAGACTGTGATATTGCTTGAATGTCTATCTTTGAGGTTAGCTATCAAGGTAAAGAAGCCCCTGGCTGTCAGTGACTGAATGTCTTAGCCCCAGAAGCTACACAGTGTGTGTGTGTGTGTGTGTGTGTGTGTGTGTGTGTGTGTGTGTGTGTGTGTGTCCAGAGCCAAGAGCCAAGAGTCAGGATCCTTGCAAGAGGGGTGACCTGGCTTTTATACCAGGACTCCAACTGCTCTTAACTGTCCCGTCTCTTAGAGTTCTAGGGGGCACTATGGAATTCTGTGATGCTGCTTGAATCCCTCTCAGAAACATGGATGCTACACCTCTCACCAACTAAACTCCCTCAATTATTTTTTTCCCCTAAGCAAGTTAGGTGATACAATTTTAGCTTCAATTTTCATTTTTTTAACTGTTGAAAATGCATTGAATATTCCACATACATCTCAAAACCAATGCATACAAAACATTATTGATTTTCTCACTCCCATCCCCTGATCAAACACACATTCACACCCATAAAAATCCATTTTTGTAAGTGATTATTAATGAACTATTATGTATCAGATAGAATCCTTTGTACATATGTACAAATATGTACATTCACATTTATTTGTGTATATTTCATTTACATTTTATTACATTTATTATGTCTACACATTTATATATACAAACACATGCACATATAGAGACAGAAACATGCATACAGAGAGAGAGAGAAAAAAAGAAAGTGTGTGTTTGTGTGTGTGTGTGTGTGTGTGTGTGAGAGAGAGAGAGAGAGAGAGAGAGAGTGAGAGAGAGAGAGAGAGAGAGAGAGAGAGAGAGAGA